>NC_134358.1:232373935-232673935 GCF_048569485.1 Anomaloglossus baeobatrachus | reverse complement strand
CCATTATGACATCATCGGCCCATTATGACATCATCGACCCATTATGACATCATCGGCCAATTATGACATCATCGACCCATTATGACATCATCGGCCAATTATGACATCATCGACCCATTATGACATCATCGACCTATTATGACATCATCGACCCATTATTATGACATCATCGACCTATTATGACATCATCGGCCCTTTATGACATCATCGACCCATTATGACATCATCGATTCATTATGACATCATCGGCCCATTATGACATCATCGACCCATTATGACATCATCGGCCCATTATGACATCATCGACCCATTATGACATCATCGACCCATTATGACATCATCGACCCATTATGACATCATCGGCCCATTATGACATCATCGACCCATTATGACATCATCGACCCATTATGACATCATCGACCCATTATGACATCATCGACCCATTATGACATCATCGGCCCTTTATGACATCACCATCCCATTATGACATCATCGGCCCATTATGACATCATCGACCCATTATGACATCATCGGCCCATTATGACATCATCGACCCATTATTACATCATCGGCCCATTATGACATCATCGACCTATCATGACATCATCGGCCCATTATGACATCATCGACCCATTATGACATCATCGGCCAATTATGACATCATCGACCCATTATGACATCATCGACCTATTATGACATCATCAACCCATTATTATGACATCATCGACCTATTATGACATCATCGGCCCTTTATGACTTCATCGACCCATTATGACATCATCGATTCATTATGACATCATCGGCCCATTATGACATCATCGACCCATTATGACATCATCGGCCCATTATGACATCATCGGCCCATTATGACATCATCGACCCATTATGACATCATCGACCAATTATGACATCATCGACCCATTATGACATCATCGACCCATTATGACATCATCGGCCCATTATGACATCATCGACCCATTATGACATCATCGACCCATTATGACATCATCGACCCATTATGACATCATCGGCCCATTATGACATCATCGACCCATTATGACATCATCGACATATTATGACATCATCGACCCATTATGACATCATCGACCCATTATGACATCATCGGCCTTTTATGACATCACCATCCCATTATGACATCATCGGCCCATTATGACATGATCGACCCATTATGACATCATCGGCCCATTATGACATCATCGGCCCATGATGACATCATCGACCCATTATGACATCTTCAACCCATTATGACATCATCGGCCCATTATGACATCATCGACCCATTATGACATCATCGACCCATTATGACATCATCAAACTATTATGACATCATCGGCCCATTATGACATCATCGACCCATTATGACATCATCGACCTATTATGATATTATCGGCCCATTATGACATCATCGACCCATTATGACATCATCGGCCCATTATGACATCATCGACCCATTATGACATTATCGGCCCATTATGACACCATCGACCCATTTTGACACCATCGACCCATTATGACATCGACCCATTTTGACATCATCGACCCATTATGACATAATTGACCCATTATGACATCATCAACCCATTATCACATCATCGGCCCATTATGACATCATCGACCCATTATGACATCATCGACCCATTATGACATCATCGGCCCATTATGACATCATCGACCCATTATGACATCATCGGCCCATTATTACATCATCGGCCCATTATGACATCATCGACCCATTATGACATCATCGACCCATTATGACATCATCGACCTATTATGACATCATCGACCCATTATGACATCATCGACCCATTATGACATCATCGACCCATTATGACATCATCGGCCCATTATGATATCATCGACCCATTATGACATCATCGGCCCATTATAACATCATCGACCCATTATGACATCATTGGCCAATTATGACATCATCGACCCATTATGACATCATCGACCCATTATGACATCATCGGCCCATTATGACATCATCGACTCATTATGACATCATCGGCCCATTATGACATCATCGACCCATTATGACATCATCGGCCCATTATGACATCATCGGCCTATCATGACATCATCGGCCCATTATGACATCATCGACCCATTATGACATCATCGGCCAATTATGACATCATCGACCCACTATGACATCATCGACCTATTATGACATCATCGACCCATTATTATGACATCATTGACCTATTATGACATCATCGGCCCTTTATGACATCATCGATTCATTATGACATCATCGGCCCATTATGACATCATCGACCCATTATGACATCATCGGCCTATTATGACATCATCAACCCATTATGACATCATCGACCCATTATGACATCATCGACCCATTATGACATCATCGGCCCATTATGACATCATCGACCCATTATGACATCATCGACCCATTATGACATCATTGGCCAATTATGACATCATCGACCCATTATGACATCATCGACCTATTATGACATCATCGACCCATTATTATGACATCATCGACCCATTATGACATCATCGGCCCATTATGACATCATCGACCCATTATGACATCATCGGCCAATTATGACATCATCGACCCATTATGACATCATCGGCCAATTATGACATCATCGACCCATTATGACATCATCGACCTATTATGACATCATCGACCCATTATTATGACATCATCGACCTATTATGACATCATCGGCCCTTTATGACATCATCGACCCATTATGACATCATCGATTCATTATGACATCATCGGCCCATTATGACATCATCGACCCATTATGACATCATCGGCCCATTATGACATCATCGACCCATTATGACATCATCGACCCATTATGACATCATCGACCCATTATGACATCATCGGCCCATTATGACATCATCGACCCATTATGACATCATCGACCCATTATGACATCATCGACCCATTATGACATCATCGACCCATTATGACATCATCGGCCCTTTATGACATCACCATCCCATTATGACATCATCGGCCCATTATGACATCATCGACCCATTATGACATCATCGGCCCATTATGACATCATCGACCCATTATTACATCATCGGCCCATTATGACATCATCGACCTATCATGACATCATCGGCCCATTATGACATCATCGACCCATTATGACATCATCGGCCAATTATGACATCATCGACCCATTATGACATCATCGACCTATTATGACATCATCGACCCATTATTATGACATCATCGACCTATTATGACATCATCGGCCCTTTATGACATCATCGACCCATTATGACATCATCGATTCATTATGACATCATCGGCCCATTATGACATCATCGACCCATTATGACATCATCGGCCCATTATGACATCATCGACCCATTATGACATCATCGGCCAATTATGACATCATCGACCCATTATGACATCATCGACCTATTATGACATCATCGACCCATTATTATGACATCATCGACCTATTATGACATCATCGGCCCTTTATGACATCATCGACCCATTATGACATCATCGATTCATTATGACATCATCGGCCCATTATGACATCATCGACCCATTATGACATCATCGGCCCATTATGACATCATCGACCCATTATGACATCATCGACCCATTATGACATCATCGACCCATTATGACATCATCGGCCCATTATGACATCATCGACCCATTATGACATCATCGACCCATTATGACATCATCGACCCATTATGACATCATCGACCCATTATGACATCATCGGCCCTTTATGACATCACCATCCCATTATGACATCATCGGCCCATTATGACATCATCGACCCATTATGACATCATCGGCCCATTATGACATCATCGACCCATTATGACATCATCGGCCCATTATGACATCATCGGCCTATCATGACATCATCGGCCCATTATGACATCATCGACCCATTATGACATCATCGGCCAATTATGACATCATCGATCCATTATGACATCATCGACCTATTATGACATCATCGACCCATTATTATGACATCATCGACCTATTATGACATCATCGGCCCTTTATGACATCATCGACCCATTATGACATCATCGATTCATTATGACATCATCGGCCCATTATGACATCATCGACCCATTATGACATCATCGGCCCATTATGACATCATCGACCCATTATGACATCATCGGCCAATTATGACATCATCGACCCATTATGACATCATCGACCTATTATGACATCATCGACCCATTTTTATGACATCATCGACCTATTATGACATCATCGACCCATTATGACATCATCGACTCATTATGACATCATCGGCCCATTATGACATCATCGACCCATTATGACATCATCGGCCCATTATGACATCATCGACCCATTATGACATCATCGACCCATTATGACATCATCGGCCCATTATGACATCATCGACCCATTATGACATCATCGACCCATTATGACATCATCGACCCATTATGACATCATCGGCCCTTTATGACATCACCATCCCATTATGACATCATCGGCCCATTATGACATCATCGACCCATTATGACATCATCGGCCCATTATGACATCATCGGCCCATGGTGACATCATCGACCCATGATGACATCATCGACCCATTATGACATCATCGACCCATTATGACATCATCGGCCCATTATGACATCATCGACCCATTATGACATCATCGACCCATTTTGACATCATCGACCCATTATGACATCATCGCCACATTATGACATCATCGACCCATTATGACATCATCGACCCATTATGAAATCATCAAACCATTATGACATCATCGGCCCATTATGACATCATCGACCCATTATGACATCATCGACCCATTATGACATCATGGGCCCATTATGACATCATCGGCCCAATATGACATCATCGGCCCTTTAAGACATCATCCACCCATTATGACATCATCGACCCATTATGACATCATCGACCCATTATGACATCATCGACCCATTATGACATCATCGGCCCATTATGTTATCCTCGACCCATTATGACATCATCGGCCCATTATAACATCATCGACCCATTATGACATCATTGGCCAATTATGACATCATCGACCCATTATGACATCATCGACCCATTATGACATCATCGGCCCATTATGACATCATCGACTCATTATGACATCATCGGCCCATTATGACATCATCGACCCATTATGACATCATCGGCCCATTATAACATCATCGACCCATTATGACATCATTGGCCAATTATGACATCATCGACCCATTATGACATCATCGACCCATTATGACATCATCGGCCCATTATGACATCATCGACTCATTATGACATCATCGGCCCATTATGACATCATCGACCCATTATGACATCATCGGCCCATTATGACATCATCGGCCTATCATGACATCATCGGCCCATTATGACATCATCGACCCATTATGACATCATCGGCCAATTATGACATCATCGACCCATTATGACATCATCGACCTATTATGACATCATCGACCCATTATTAAGACATCATCGACCTATTATGACATCATCGGCCCTTTATGACATCATCGACCCATTATGACATCATCGATTCATTATGACATCATCGGCCCATTATGACATCATCGACCCATTATGACATCATCGGCCCATTATGACATCATCGACCCATTATGACATCATCGGCCAATTATGACATCATCGACCCATTATGACATCATCGACCTATTATGACATCATCGACCCATTATTATGACATCATCGACCTATTATGACATCATCGGCCCTTTATGACATCATCGACCCATTATGACATCATCGATTCATTATGACATCACCATCCCATTATGACATCATCGGCCCATTATGACATCATCGACCCATTATGACATCATCAACCCATTATGACATCATCGGCCCATTATGACATCATCGACCCATTATGACATCATCAAACCATTATGACATCATCGGCCCATTATGACATCATCGACCCATTATGACATCATCGACCCATTATGATATTATCGGCCCATTATGACATCATCGACCCATTATGACATCATCGGCCCATTATGACATCATCGACCCATTATGACATTATCGGCCCATTATGACACCATCGACCCATTTTGACACCATCGACCCATTATGACATCATCGACCCATTTTGACATCATCGACCCATTATGACATAATTGACCCATTATGACATCATCAACCCATTATCACATCATCGGCCCATTATGACATCATCGACCCATTATGACATCATCGACCCATTATGACATCATCGGCCCATTATGACATCATCGACCCATTATGACATCATCGGCCCATTATGACATCATCGGCCCATTATGACATCATCGACCCATTATGACATCATCGACCCATTATGACATCATCGACCCATTATGACATCATCGACCCATTATGACATCATCGACCCATTATGACATCATCGGCCCATTATGATATCATCGACCCATTATGACATCATCGGCCCATTATAACATCATCGACCCATTATGACATCATTGGCCAATTATGACATCATCGACCCATTATGACATCATCGACCCATTATGACATCATGGGCCCATTATGACATCATCGACTCATTATGACATCATCGGCCCATTATGACATCATCGACCCATTATGACATCATCGGCCCATTATGACATCATCGGCCTATCATGACATCATCGGCCCATTATGACATCATCGACCCATTATGACATCATCGGCCAATTATGACATCATCGACCCATTATGACATCATCGACCTATTATGACATCATCGACCCATTATTATGACATCATCGACCTATTATGACATCATCGGCCCTTTATGACATCATCGATTCATTATGACATCATCGATTCATTATGACATCATCGGCCCATTATGACATCATCGACCCATTATGACATCATCGGCCCATTATGACATCATCGACCCATTATGACATCATCGACCCATTATGACATCATCGACCAATTATGACATCATCGGCCCATTATGACATCATCGACCCATTATGACATCATCGACCCATTATGACATCATCGACCCATTATGACATCATCGACCCATTATGACATCATCGGCCCTTTATGACATCACCATCCCATTATGACATCATCGGCCCATTATGACATCATCGACTCATTATGACATCATCGGCCAATTATGACATCATCGACCCATTATGACATCATCGACCTATTATGACATCATCGACCCATTATTATGACATCATCGACCTATTATGACATCATCGACCCATTATTATGACATCATCGACCTATTATGACATCATCGGCCCTTTATGACATCATCGACCCATTATGACATCATCGATTCATTACGACATCATCGGCCCATTATGACATCATCGACCCATTATGACATCATCGGCCCATTATGACATCATCGGCCCATTATGACATCATCGGCCCTTTATGACATCACCATCCCATTATGACATCATCGGCCCATTATGACATCATGGACTCATTATGACATCATCGGCCAATTATGACATCATCGACCCATTATGACATCATCGACCTATTATGACATCATCGACCCATTATGACATCATCGACCCATTATGACATCATCGACCCATTATGACATCATCGGCCCTTTATGACATCACCATCCCATTATGACATCATCGGCCCATTATGACATCATCGACTCATTATGACATCATCGGCCAATTATGACATCATCGACCCATTATGACATCATCGACCTATTATGACATCATCGACCCATTATTATGACATCATCGACCTATTATGACATCATCGACCCATTATTATGACATCATCGACCTATTATGACATCATCGGCCCTTTATGACATCATCGACCCATTATGACATCATCGATTCATTACGACATCATCGGCCCATTATGACATCATCGACCCATTATGACATCATCGGCCCATTATGACATCATCGGCCCATTATGACATCATCGGCCCTTTATGACATCACCATCCCATTATGACATCATCGGCCCATTATGACATCATGGACTCATTATGACATCATCGGCCAATTATGACATCATCGACCCATTATGACATCATCGACCTATTATGACATCATCGACCCATTATGACATCATCGGCCAATTATGACATCATCGACCCATTATGACATCATCGACCTATTATGACATCATCGACCCATTATTATGACATCATCGACCTATTATGACATCATCGGCCCTTTATGACATCATCGACCCATTATGACATCATCAATTCATTACGACATCATCGGCCCATTATGACATCATCGACCCATTATGACATCATCGGCCCATTATGACATCATCGGCCCATTATGACATCATCGACCCATTATGACATCATCGGCCAATTATGACATCATCGACCCATTATGACATCATCGACCCATTATGACATCAACGGCCCATTATGACATCATCGACCCATTATGACATCATCGACCCATTATGACATCATCGACCCATTATGACATCATCGACCCATTATGACATCATCGGCCCATTATGACATCATCGACCCATTATGACATCATCGACATATTATGACATCATCGACCCATTATGACATCATCGACCCATTATGACATCATCGGCCTTTTACGACATCACCATCCCATTATGACATCATCGGCCCATTATGACATCATCGACCCATTATGACATCATCGGCCCATTATGACATCATCGGCCCATGATGACATCATCGACCCATTATGACATCATCAACCCATTATGACATCATCGGCCCATTATGACATCATCGACCCATTATGACATCATCAAACCATTATGACATCATCGGCCCATTATGACATCATCGACCCATTATGACATCATCGACCCATTATGATATTATCGGCCCATTATGACATCATCGACCCATTATGACATCATCGGCCCATTATGACATCATCGACCCATTATGACATTATCGGCCCATTATGACACCATCGACCCATTTTGACACCATCGACCCATTGTGACATCATCGACCCATTTTGACATCATCGACCCATTATGACATAATTGACCCATTATGACATCATCAACCCATTATCACATCATCGGCCCATTATGACATCATCGACCCATTATGACATCATCGACCCATTATGACATCATCGGCCCATTATGACATCATCAACCCATTATGACATCATCGGCCCATTATGACATCATCGGCCCATTATGACATCATCGACCCATTATGACATCATCGACCCATTATGACATCATCGACCCATTATGACATCATCGACCCATTATGACATCATCGGCCCATTATGATATCATCGACCCATTATGACATCATCGGCCCATTATAACATCATCGACCCATTATGACATCATTGGCCAATTATGACATCATCGACCCATTATGACATCATCGACCCATTATGACATCATGGGCCCATTATGACATCATCGACTCATTATGACATCATCGGCCCATTATGACATCATCGACCCATTATGACATCATCGGCCCATTATGACATCATCGGCCCATTATGACACCATCGACCCATTTTGACACCATCGACCCATTGTGACATCATCGACCCATTTTGACATCATCGACCCATTATGACATAATTGACCCATTATGACATCATCAACCCATTATCACATCATCGGCCCATTATGACATCATCGACCCATTATGACATCATCGACCCATTATGACATCATCGGCCCATTATGACATCATCAACCCATTATGACATCATCGGCCCATTATGACATCATCGGCCCATTATGACATCATCGACCCATTATGACATCATCGACCCATTATGACATCATCGACCCATTATGACATCATCGACCCATTATGACATCATCGGCCCATTATGATATCATCGACCCATTATGACATCATCGGCCCATTATAACATCATCGACCCATTATGACATCATTGGCCAATTATGACATCATCGACCCATTATGACATCATCGACCCATTATGACATCATGGGCCCATTATGACATCATCGACTCATTATGACATCATCGGCCCATTATGACATCATCGACCCATTATGACATCATCGGCCCATTATGACATCATCGGCCTATCATGACATCATCGGCCCATTATGACATCATCGATACATTATGACATCATCGGCCAATTATGACATCATCGACCCATTATGACATCATCGACCTATTATGACATCATCGACCCATTATTATGACATCATCGACCTATTATGACATCATCGGCCCTTTATGACATCATCGATTCATTATGACATCATCGATTCATTATGACATCATCGGCCCATTATGACATCATCGACCCATTATGACATCATCGGCCCATTATGACATCATCGACCCATTATGACATCATCGACCCATTATGACATCATCGGCCCATTATGACATCATCGACCCATTATGACATCATCGGCCCATTATGACATCATCGGCCCATGATGACATCATCGACCGATTATGACATCATCAACCCATTATGACATCATCGGCCCATTATGACATCATCGACCCATTATGACATCATCAAACCATTATGACATCATCGGCCCATTATGACATCATCGACCCATTATGACATCATCGACCCATTATGATATTATCGGCCCATTATGACATCATCGACCCATTATGACATCATCGACCCATTATGACATCATCGGCCCATTATGACATCATCGACCCATTATGCCATCATCGACCCATTATGACATCATCGGCCCATTATGACATCATCGACCAATTATGACATCATCGGCCCACTATGACATCATCGACCCATTATGACATCATCGGCCCATAATGACATCATCGACCCATTATGACATCATCGGCCCATTATGACATCATCGGCCCATTATGACATCATCGGCCAATTATGACATCATCGGCCCATTATGACATCATCGACCCATTATGACATCATCGGCCCATTATGAGATCATCGACCCATTATGACATCATCGACCCATTATGACATCATCGACCTATTATGACATCATCGACCCATTATTATGACATCATCGACCTATTATGACATCATCGGCCCTTTATGACATCATCGACCCATTATGACATCATTGATTCATTATGACATCATCGACCCATTATGACATCATCGGCCCATAATGACATCATCGACCCATTATGACATCATCGGCCCATTATGACATCATCGGCCCATTATGACATCATCGGCCAATTATGACATCATCGGCCCATTATGACATCATCGACCCATTATGACATCATCGGCCCATTATGAGATCATCGACCCATTATGACATCATCGACCCATTATGACATCATCGACCTATTATGACATCATCGACCCATTATTATGACATCATCGACCTATTATGACATCATCGGCCCTTTATGACATCATCGACCCATTATGACATCATTGATTCATTATGACATCATCGGCCCATTATGACAACATCGACCCATTATGACATCATCGGCCCTTTATGACATCACCATCCCATTATGACATCATCGGCCCATTATGACATCATCGACCTATTATGACATCATCGGCCCATTATGACATCATCGACCCATTATGACATCATCGGCCCATTATGACATCATCGGCCTATCATGACATCATCGGCCCATTATGACATCATCGACCCATTATGGCATCATCGGCAAATTATGACATCATCGACCCATTATGACATCATCGACCTATTATGACATCATCGACCCATTATTATGACATCATCGACCCATTATGACATCATCGGCCCATTATGACATCATCGACCCATTATGACATCATCGGCCAATTATGACATCATCGACCCATTATGACAACATCGGCCAATTATGACATCATCGACCCATTATGACATCGACGACCTATTATGACATCATCGACCCATTATGACATCATCGGCCCATTATGACATCATCGGCCCTTTATGACATCATCGACCCATTATGACATCATCGACCAATTTTAACTGCAGGTGAGGTTACACATAGGTTAGGGACCCCAAAAATAGAGATTACCTTGGCGTTTGGTTTTGGGGCTCCTTTGCATTGATCAATACAATGGCTAAATATCTCTCATTTCTATTTTTCATAGCAGTTATGCAGATACCATTTTCATGTTTTTCACTTATTTCAGATAGTCCATTGTATTTTTCAGTCTAGTATTCATATAGCAGTTATGCTTTTCATTATTCCTCTATACATTGTGACTGGTGTGCAACTCTTTATCCTATTGTTTAGTTGTATATTTTTGAGTCTTGCACCCTGTTCACACCATTGGTGTTCCAGACATACATTTTTTAGTTAGTATGCAGTTTTTGTCTGAGAACCCTGCCCCACCCATAGCCATGTCTCTTATTTCACACATATATAGCTTGGTCCCTTGCTTCCCATACAGAGCAAGTTTTTTAACTGCAGGTGAGGTTACACATAGGTTAGGGACCCCAAAAATAGAGATTACCTTGGCGTTTGGTTTTGGGGCTCCTTTGCATTGATCAATACAATGGCTAAATATCTCTCATTTCTATTTTTCATAGCAGTTATGCAGATACCATTTTCATGTTTTTCACTTATTTCAGATAGTCCATTGTATTTTTCAGTCTAGTATTCATATAGCAGTTATGCTTTTCATTATTCCTCTATACATTGTGACTGGTGTGCAACTCTTTATCCTATTGTTTAGTTGTATATTTTTGAGTCTTGCACCCTGTTCACACCATTGGTGTTCCAGACATACATTTTTTAGTTAGTATGCACTTTTTTTCTGAGAACCCTGCCCCACCCATAGCCATGTCTCTTATTTCACACATATATAGCTTGGTCCCTTGCTTCCCATACAGAGCAAGTTTTTTAACTGCAGGTGAGGTTACACATAGGTTAGGGACCCCAAAAATAGAGATTACCTTGGCGTTTGGTTTTGGGGCTCCTTTGCATTGATCAATACAATGGCTAAATATCTCTCATTTCTATTTTTCATAGCAGTTATGCAGATACCATTTTCATGTTTTTCACTTATTTCAGATAGTCCATTGTATTTTTCAGTCTAGTATTCATATAGCAGTTATGCTTTTCATTATTCCTCTATACATTGTGACTGGTGTGCAACTCTTTATCCTATTGTTTAGTTGTATATTTTTGAGTCTTGCACCCTGTTCACACCATTGGTGTTCCAGACATACATTTTTTAGTTAGTATGCACTTTTTTTCTGAGAACCCTGCCCCACCCATAGCCATGTCTCTTATTTCACACATATATAGCTTGGTCCCTTGCTTCCCATACAGAGCAAGTTTTTTAACTGCAGGTGAGGTTACACATAGGTTAGGGACCCCAAAAATAGAGATTACCTTGGCGTTTGGTTTTGGGGCTCCTTTGCATTGATCAATACAATGGCTAAATATCTCTCATTTCTATTTTTCATAGCAGTTATGCAGATACCATTTTCATGTTTTTCACTTATTTCAGATAGTCCATTGTATTTTTCAGTCTAGTATTCATATAGCAGTTATGCTTTTCATTATTCCTCTATACATTGTGACTGGTGTGCAACTCTTTATCCTATTGTTTAGTTGTATATTTTTGAGTCTTGCACCCTGTTCACACCATTGGTGTTCCAGACATACATTTTTTAGTTAGTATGCACTTTTTGTCTGAGAACCCTGCCCCACCCATAGCCATGTCTCTTATTTCACACATATATAGCTTGGTCCCTTGCTTCCCATACAGAGCAAGTTTTTTAACTGCAGGTGAGGTTACACATAGGTTAGGGACCCCAAAAATAGAGATTACCTTGGCGTTTGGTTTTGGGGCTCCTTTGCATTGATCAATACAATGGCTAAATATCTCTCATTTCTATTTTTCATAGCAGTTATGCAGATACCATTTTCATGTTTTTCACTTATTTCAGATAGTCCATTGTATTTTTCAGTCTAGTATTCATATAGCAGTTATGCTTTTCATTATTCCTCTATACATTGTGACTGGTGTGCAACTCTTTATCCTATTGTTTAGTTGTATATTTTTGAGTCTTGCACCCTGTTCACACCATTGGTGTTCCAGACATACATTTTTTAGTTAGTATGCAGTTTTTGTCTGAGAACCCTGCCCCACCCATAGCCATGTCTCTTATTTCACACATATATAGCTTGGTCCCTTGCTTCCCATACAGAGCAAGTTTTTTAACTGCAGGTGAGGTTACACATAGGTTAGGGACCCCAAAAATAGAGATTACCTTGGCGTTTGGTTTTGGGGCTCCTTTGCATTGATCAATACAATGGCTAAATATCTCTCATTTCTATTTTTCATAGCAGTTATGCAGTTACCATTTTCATGTTTTTCACTTATTTCAGATAGTCCATTGTATTTTTCAGTCTAGTATTCATATAGCAGTTATGCTTTTCATTATTCCTCTATACATTGTGACTGGTGTGCAACTCTTTATCCTATTGTTTAGTTGTATATTTTTGAGTCTTGCACCCTGTTCACACCATTGGTGTTCCAGACATACATTTTTTAGTTAGTATGCACTTTTTGTCTGAGAACCCTGCCCCACCCATAGCCATGTCTCTTATTTCACACATATATAGCTTGGTCCCTTGCTTCCCATACAGAGCAAGTTTTTTAACTGCAGGTGAGGTTACACATAGGTTAGGGACCCCAAAAATAGAGATTACCTTGGCGTTTGGTTTTGGGGCTCCTTTGCATTGATCAATACAATGGCTAAATATCTCTCATTTCTATTTTTCATAGCAGTTATGCAGATACCATTTTCATGTTTTTCACTTATTTCAGATAGTCCATTGTATTTTTCAGTCTAGTATTCATATAGCAGTTATGCTTTTCATTATTCCTCTATACATTGTGACTGGTGTGCAACTCTTTATCCTATTGTTTAGTTGTATATTTTTGAGTCTTGCACCCTGTTCACACCATTGGTGTTCCAGACATACATTTTTTAGTTATCATCGATTCATTATGACATCATCGGCCCATTATGACATCATCGACCCATTATGACATCATCGGCCCATTATGACATCATCGACCCATTATGACATCATCGACCCATTATGACATCATCGACCCATTATGACATCATCGGCCCATTATGACATCATCGACCCATTATGACATCATCGACCCATTATGACATCATCGACCCATTATGACATCATCGACCCATTATGACATCATCGGCCCATTATGACATCATCGACCCATTATGACATCATCGGCCCATTATGACATCATCGGCCTATCATGACATCATCGGCCCATTATGACATCATCGACCCATTATGACATCATCGGCCAATTATGACATCATCGACCCATTATGACATCATCGACCTATTATGACATCATCGACCCATTATTATGACATCATCGACCTATTATGACATCATCGGCCCTTTATGACATCATCGACCCATTATGACATCATCGATTCATTATGACATCATCGGCCCATTATGACATCATCGACCCATTATGACATCATCGGCCCATTATGACATCATCGACCCATTATGACATCATCGGCCAATTATGACATCATCGACCCATTATGACATCATCGACCTATTATGACATCATCGACCCATTATTATGACATCATCGACCTATTATGACATCATCGGCCCTTTATGACATCATCGACCCATTATGACATCATCGGCCCATTATGACATCATCGACCCATTATGACATCATCGACCCATTATGACATCATCGACCCATTATGACATCATCGGCCCATTATGACATCATCGACCCATTATGATATCATCGACCCATTATGACATCATCGACCCATTATGACATCATCGGCCCTTTATGACATCACCATCCCATTATGACATCATCGGCCCATTATGACATCATCGACCCATTATGACATCATCGGCCCATTATGACATCATCGGCCCATGATGACATCATCGACCTATGATGACATCATCGACCCATTATGACATCATCGACCCATTATGACATCATCGGCCCATTATGACATCTTCGACCCATTATGACATCATCGACCCATTTTGACATCATCGACCCATTATGACATCATCGCCCCATTATGACATCATCGACCCATTATGACATCATCGACCCATTATGACATCATCGGCCCATTATGACATCATCGACCCATTATGACATCATCGACATATTATGACATCATCGACCCATTATGACATCATCGACCCATTATGACATCATCGGCCCATTATGACATCATCGGCCCATGATGACATCATCGACCCATTATGACATCATCAAACCATTATGACATCATCGGCCCATTATGACATCATCGACCCATTATGACATCATCGACCCATTATGATATTATCGGCCCATTATGACATCATCGACCCATTATGACATCATCGGCCCATTATGACATCATCGACCCATTATGACATTATCGGCCCATTATGACACCATCGACCCATTTTGACACCATCGACCCATTATGACATCATCGACCCATTTTGACATCATCGACCCATTATGACATAATTGACCCATTATGACATCATCAACCCATTATCACATCATCGGCCCATTATGACATCATCGACCCATTATGACATCATCGACCCATTATGACATCATCGGCCCATTATGACATCATCGACCCATTATGACATCATCGGCCCATTATGACATCATCGGCCCATTATGACATCATCGACCCATTATGACATCATCGACCCATTATGACATCATCGACCCATTATGACATCATCGACCCATTATGACATCATCGTCCCATTATGATATCATCGACCCATTATGACATCATCGGCCCATTATAACATCATCGACCCATTATGACATCATTGGCCAATTATGACATCATCGACCCATTATGACATCATCGACCCATTATGACATCATGGGCCCATTATGACATCATCGACTCATTATGACATCATCGGCCCATTATGACATCATCGACCCATTATGACATCATCGGCCCATTATGACATCATCGGCCTATCAAGACATCATCGGCCCATTATGACATCATCGACCCATTATGACATCATCGGCCCATTATGACATCATCGACCCATTATGACATCATCGACCCATTATGACATCATCGACCCATTATGACATCATCGACCAATTATGACATCATCGTCCCATTATGATATCATCGACCCATTATGACATCATCGGCCCATTATAACATCATCGACCCATTATGACATCATTGGCCAATTATGACATCATCGACCCATTATGACATCATCGACCCATTATGACATCATGGGCCCATTATGACATCATCGACTCATTATGACATCATCGGCCCATTATGACATCATCGACCCATTATGACATCATCGGCCCATTATGACATCATCGGCCTATCAAGACATCATCGGCCCATTATGACATCATCGACCCATTATGACATCATCGGCCAATTATGACATCATCGACCCATTATGACATCATCGACCTATTATGACATCATCGACCCATTATTATGACATCATCGACCTATTATGACATCATCGGCCCTTTATGACATCATCGATTCATTATGACATCATCGATTTATTATGACATCATCGGCCCATTATGACATCATCGACCCATTATGACATCATCGGCCCATTATGACATCATCGACCCATTATGACATCATCGACCCATTATGACATCATCGACCCATTATGACATCATCTGCCCATTATGACATCATCGACCCATTATGACATCATCGACCCATTATGACATCATCGACCCATTATGACATCATCGACCCATTATGACATCATCGACCCATTATGACATCATCGGCCCTTTATGACATCACCATCCCATTATGACATCATCGGCCCATTATGACATCATCGACCCATTATGACATCATCGGCCCATTATGACATCATCGGCCCATTATGACATCATCGGCCCATTATGACATCATCGACCCATTATGACATCATCGACCCATTATGACATCATCGGCCCATTATGACATCATCGGCCTATCATGACATCATCGGCCCATTATGACATCATCGACCCATTATGACATCATCGGCCAATTATGACATCATCGACCCATTATGACATCATCGACCTATTATGACATCATCGACCCATTATTATGACATCATCGACCTATTATGACATCATCGGCCCTTTATGACATCATCGACCCATTATGACATCATCGATTCATTATGACATCATCGGCCCATTATGACAACATCGACCCATTATGACATCATCGGCCCTTTATGACATCACCATCCCATTATGACATCATCGGCCCATTATGACATCATCGGCCCATTATGACATCATCGACCCATTATGGCATCATCGGCCAATTATGACATCATCGACCCATTATGACATCATCGACCTATTATGACATCATCGACCCATTATTATGACATCATCGACCCATTATGACATCATCGGCCCATTATGACATCATCGACCCATTATGACATCATCGGCCAATTATGACATCATCGACCCATTATGACAACATCGGCCAATTATGACATCATCGACCCATTATGACATCGACGACCTATTATGACATCATCGACCCATTATTATGACATCATCGACCTATTATGACATCATCGGCCCTTTATGACATCATCGACCCATTATGACATCATCGATTCATTATGACATCATCGGCCCATTATGACATCATCGACCCATTATGACATCATCGGCCCATTATGACATCATCGACCCATTATGACATCATCGACCCATTATGACATCATCGACCCATTATGACATTATCGGCCCATTATGACATCATCGACCCATTATGACATCATCGACCCATTATGACATCATCGACCCATTATGACATCATCGACCCATTATGACATCATCGGCCCTTTATGACATCACCATCCCATTATGACATCATCGGCCCATTATGACATCATCGACCCATTATGACATCATCGGCCCATTATGACATCATCGACCCATTATGACATCATCGGCCCATTATGACATCATCGGCCTATCATGACATCATCGGCCCATTATGACATCATCGACCCATTATGACATCATCGGCCAATTATGACATCATCGACCCATTATGACATCATCGACCTATTATGACATCATCGACCCATTATTATGACATCATCGACCTATTATGACATCATCGGCCCTTTATGACATCATCGACCCATTATGACATCATCGATTCATTATGACATCATCGGCCCATTATGACATCATCGACCCATTATGACATCATCGGCCCATTATGACATCATCGACCCATTATGACATCATCGGCCAATTATGACATCATCGACTTATTATGACATCATCGACCTATTATGACATCATCGACCCATTATTATGACATCATCGACCTATTATGACATCATCGGCCCTTTATGACATCATCGACCCATTATGACATCATCGATTCATTATGACATCATCGGCCCATTATGACATCATCGACCCATTATGACATCATCGGCCCATTATGACATCATCGACCCATTATGACATCATCGACCCATTATGACATCATCGGCCCATTATGACATCATCGACCCATTATGATATCATCGACCCATTATGACATCATCGACCCATTATGACATCATCGACCCATTATGACATCATCGGCCCTTTATGACATCACCATCCCATTATGACATCATCGGCCCATTATGACATCATCGACCCATTATGACATCATCGGCCCATTATGACATCATCGGCCCATGATGACATCATCGACCCATGATGACATCATCGACCCATTATGACATCATCGACCCATTATGACATCATCGGCCCATTATGACATCTTCGACCCATTGTGACATCATCGACCCATTTTGACATCATCGACCCATTATGACATCATCGCCCCATTATGACATCATCGACCCATTATGACATCATCGACCCATTATGAAATCATCAAACCATTATGACATCATCGGCCCATTATGACATCATCGACCCATTATGACATCATCGACCCATTATGACATCATGGGCCCATTATGACATCATCGGCCCAATATGACATCATCGGCCCTTTAAGACATCATCCACCCATTATGACATCATCGACCCATTATGACATCATCGACCCATTATGACATCATCGACCCATTATGACATCATCGGCCCATTATGATATCATCGACCCATTATGACATCATCGGCCCATTATAACATCATCGACCCATTATGACATCATTGGCCAATTATGACATCATCGACCCATTATGACATCATCGACCCATTATAACATCATCGACCCATTATGACATCATCAGCCCTTTATGACATCATCGACCCATTATGACATCATCGATTCATTATGACATCATCGGCCCATTATGACATCATCGACCCATTATGACATCATCGGCCCTTTATGACATCATCGACCCATTATGACATCATCGGCCAATTATGACATCATCGACCCATTATGACATCATCGACCTATTATGACATCATCGACCCATTATTATGACATAATCGACCTTTTATGACATCATCGGCCCTTTATGACATCATCGACCCATTATGACATCATCGGCCCATTATGACATCATCGACTCATTATGACATCATCGGCCAATTATGACATCATCGACCCATTATGACATCATCGACCTATTATGACATCATCGACCCATTATTATGACATCATCGACCTATTATGACATCATCGGCCCTTTATGACATCATCGACCCATTATGACATCATCGATTCATTATGACATCATCGGCCCATTATGACATCATCGATCCATTATGACATCATCGGCCCATTATGACATCATCGACCCATTATGACATCATCGGCCAATTATGACATCATCGACCCATTATGACATCATCGACCCATTATGACATCATCGACCCTTTATGACATCACCATCCCATTATGACATCATCGGCCCATTATGACATCATCGGCCCATTATGACATCATCGGCCCATTATGACATCATCGGCCCTTTATGACATCATCGACCCATTATGACATCATCGACCCATTATGACATCATCGGCCCATTATGACATCATCGACCCATTATGACATCATCGACCCATTATGACATCATCGACCCATTATGACATCATCGACCCATTATGACATCATCGGCCCTTTATGACATCACCATCCCATTATGGCATCATCGGCCCATTATGACATCATCGACCCATTATGACATCATCGGCCCATTATGACATCATCGGCCCATGATGACATCATCGACCCATGATGACATCATCGACCCACTATGACATCATCGACCCATTATGACATCATCGGCCCATTATGACATAATCGGCCCATTATGACATCATCGACCCATTATGACATCATCGGCCAATTATGACATCATCGACCCATTATGACATCATCGACCCATTATGACATCATCGGCCCATTATGACATCATCGACCCATTATGACATCATCGACCGATTATGACATCATCGACCCATTATGACATCATCGACCCATTATGACATCATCGACCCATTATGACATCATCGGCCCATTATGACATCATCGACCCATTATGACATCATCGGCCCTTTATGACATCATCGAACCATTATTACATCATCGACCCATTATGACATCATCAGCCCATTATGACATCATCGACTCATTATGACATCATCGACCCATTATGACATCATCGACCCATTATGACATCATCGACCCATTATGACATCATCGGCCCTTTATGACATCACCATCCCATTATGACATCATCAGCCCATTATGACATCATCGACCCATTATGACATCATCGGCCCATTATGACATCATCGGCCCATTATGACATCATCGACCCATTATGACATCATCGGCCCTTTATGACATCATCGACCCATTATGACATCATCGACCCATTATGACATCATCGGCCCATTATGACATCATCGACCCATTATGACATCATCGGCCCTTTATGACATCACCATCCCATTATGACATCATCGGCCCATTATGACATCATCGGCCCATTATGACATCATCGACCCATTATGACATCATCGGCCAATTATGATATCATCGACCCATTATGACATCATCGGCCCATTATGACATCATCGGCCCATTATGACATAATCGGCTCATTATGACATCATCGACCCATTATGACATCATCGACCCATTATGACATCATCGACCCATTATGACATCATCGGCCCTTTATGACATCATCGACCCATTATGACATCATCGGCCCATTATGACATCATCGGCCCATTATGACATCATCGACCCATTATGACATCATCGACCCATTATGACATCATCGGCCCATTATGACATCATCGGCCCATTATGACATCATCGACCCATTATGACATCATCGGCCCTTTATGACATCACCATCCCATTATGACATCATCGGCCCATTATGACATCATCGGCCCATTATGACATCATCGGCCCTTTATGACATCATCGACCCATTATGACATCATCGACCCATTATGACATCATCGGCCCATTATGACATCATCGACCCATTATGACATCATCGACCCATTATGACATCATCGACCCATTATGACATCATCGGCCCATTATGACATCATCGGCCCTTTATGACATCACCATCCCATTATGGCATCATCGGCCCATTATGACATCATCGACCCATTATGACATCATCGGCCCATTATGACATCATCGGCCCATGATGACATCATCGACCCATGATGACATCATCGACCCACTATGACATCATCGACCCATTATGACATCATCGGTCCATTATGACATCATCGGCCCATTATGACATCATCGACCCATTATGACATCATCGGCCAATTATGACATCATCGACCCATTATGACATCATCAACCCATTATGACATCATCGGCCCATTATGACATCATCGACCCATGATGACATCATCGACCCATGATGACATCATCGACCCACTATGACATCATCGACCCATTATGACATCATCGGTCCATTATGACATCATCGGCCCATTATGACATCATCGACCCATTATGACATCATCGGCCAATTATGACATCATCGACCCATTATGACATCATCAACCCATTATGACATCATCGGCCCATTATGACATCATCGACCCATTATGACATCATCGACCCATTATGACATCATCGGCCCATTATGACATCATCGACCCATTATGACATCATCGACCCATTATGACATCATCGACCCATTATGACATCATCGCCCCATTATGACATCATCGGCCCATTATGACATCATCGACCCATTATGACATCATCGGCCCTTTATGACATCACCATCCCATTATGACATCACCATCCCATTATGACATCATCGGCCCATTATGACATCGTCGGCCCATTATGACATCATCGGCCCATGATGACATCATCGACCCATGATGACATCATCGACCCATTATGACATCATCGACCCATTATGACATCATCGGCCCATTATGACATCATCGACCCATTATGACATCATCGACCCATTATGACATCATCGACCCATTATGACATCATCAAACCATTATGACATCATCGTCCCATTATGACATCATCGACCCATTATGACATCATCGACCCATTATGACATCATGGGCCCATTATAACATCATCAGCCCATTATGACATCATCGGCCCTTTAAGACATCATCCACCCATTATGACATCATCGGACCATTATGACATCATCGACCCATTATGACATCATCGGCCAATTATGACATCATCGACCCATTATGACATCATCGGCCCATTATGACATCATCGGCCCATTATGACATCATCGACCCATTATGACATCATCGACCCATTATGACATCATCGACCCATTATGACATCATCGGCCCATTATGACATCATCGACCCATTATGACATCATCGGCCCTTTATGACATCATCGACCCATTATGACATCATCGACCCATTATGACATCATCGGCCCATTATGACATCATCGACCCATTATGACATCATCGGCCCTTTATGACATCACCATCCCATTATGACATCATCGGCCCATTATGACATCATCGGCCCATTATGACATCATCGACCCATTATGACATCATCGGCCAATTATGATATCATCGACCCATTATGACATCATCGGCCCATTATGACATCATCGGCCCATTATGACATAATCGGCTCATTATGACATCATCGACCCATTATGACATCATCGACCCATTATGACATCATCGACCCATTATGACATCATCGACCCATTATGACATCATCGGCCCTTTATGACATCATCGACCCATTATGACATCATCGGCCCATTATGACATCATCGGCCCATTATGACATCATCGACCCATTATGACATCATCGACCCATTATGACATCATCGCCCCATTATGACATCATCGGCCCATTATGACATCATCGACCCATTATGACATCATCGGCCCTTTATGACATCACCATCCCATTATGACATCATCGGCCCATTATGACATCATCGGCCCATTATGACATCATCGGCCCATTATGACATCATCGGCCCTTTATGACATCATCGACCCATTATGACATCATCGACCCATTATGACATCATCGGCCCATTATGACATCATCGACCCATTATGACATCATCGACCCATTATGACATCATCGACCCATTATGACATCATCGACCCATTATGACATCATCGGCCCTTTATGACATCACCATCCCATTATGGCATCATCGGCCCATTATGACATCATCGACTCATTATGACATCATCGGCCCATTATGACATCATCGGCCCATGATGACATCATCGACCCATGATGGCATCATCGACCCACTATGACATCATCGACCCATTATGACATCATCGGCCCATTATGACATCATCGGCCCATTATGACATCATCGACCCATTATGACATCATCGACCCATTATGACATCTTCGACCCATTATGACATCATCGGCCCATTATGACATCATCGACCCATTATGACATCATCGGCCCTTTATGACATCATCGACCCATTATTACATCATCGACCCATTATGACATCATCAGCCCATTATGACATCATCGACTCATTATGACATCATCGACCCATTATGACATCATCGACCCATTATGACATCATAGACCCATTATGACATCATCGGCCCTTTATGACATCACCATCCCATTATGACATCATCAGCCCTTTATGACATCATCGACCCAGTATGACATCATCGGCCCATTATGACATCATCGACCCATTATGACATCATCGGCCCAATATGACATCATCGACCCATTATGACATCATCGACCCATTATGACATCATCGGTCCTTTATGACATCACCGGCCCATTATGACATCATCGGCCCATTATGACATCATCGACCCATTATGACATCATCGACCCATTATGACATCATCGACCCATTATGACATCATCGACCCATTATGACGTCATCGACCCATTATAACATCATCGGCTCATTATGACATCATCGACCCATTATGACATCATCGACCCATTATGACATCATCGGCCAATTATGACATCATCGACCTATTATGACATCATCGGCCCATTATGACATCATCGACCCATTATGACATCATCGGCCCATTATGACATCATCGACCCATTATGACATAATCGGCCCATTATGACATCATCGACCCATTATGACATCATCGGCCCATTATGACATCATCGACCCATTATTACATCATCGACCCATTATGACATCATCGACCCGTTATGACATCATCGACCCATTATGACATCATCGATTCATTATGACATCATCGGCCCATTATGACATCATCGACCCATTATGACATCATCGGCCCATTATGACATCATCGACCCATTATGACATCATCGACCCATTATGACATCATCGGCCCATTATGACATCATCGACCCATTATGACATCATCGGCCCATTATGACATCATCAACCAATTATGACATCATCGGCCCATTATGATATCATCGGCCCATTATGACATCATCGACCCATTATGACATCATCGGCCCATTATGACATCATCGACCTATTATGATATCATCGGCCCATTATGACATCATCGGCCAATTATGACATCATCGACCCATTATGACATCATCGACCCATTATGACATCATCGGCCCATAATGACATCATCGACCCATTATGACATCATCGACCCATTATGACATCATCGACCCATTATGACATCAACGGCCCTTTATGACATCACCATCCCATTATGACATCATCGGCCCATTATGACACCATCGACCCATTATGACATCATCGGCCCATTATGACATCATCGGCCATTATGACATCATCGACCCGTTATGACATCATCGACCCGTTATGACATCATCGGCCCATTATGACATCACCGACCCATTATGACATCATCGATTCATTATGACATCATCGGCCCATTATGACATCATCGACCCATTATGACATCATCGGCCCATTATGACATCATCGACCCATTATGACATCATCGACCCATTATGACATCATCGGCCCATTATGACATCATCAACCAATTATGACATCATCGGCCCATTATGACATCATCGACCCATTATGACATCATCGGCCCATTATGACATCATCGACCCATTATGACATCATCGACCCATTATGACATCATCGACCCATTATGACATCATCGGCCCTTTATGACATCACCATCCCATTATGACATCATCGGCCCATTATGACATCATCGAACCATTATGACATCATCGGCCCATTATGACATCATCGGCCCATTATGACATTATCGGCCCATTATGACACCATCGACCCATTTTGACACCATCGACCCATTATGACATCATCGACCCATTATGACATCATCGACCCATTATGACATAATTGACCCATTATGACATCATCAACCCATTATGACATCATCGGCCCATTATGACATCATCGGCCCATTATGACATCATCGACCCATTATGACATCATCGGCCCATTATGACATCATCGACCTATTATGACATCATCGGCTCATTATGACATCATCGACCCATTATGACATCATCGGCCCATTATGACATCATCGACCCATTATGACATCATCGGCCCATTATGACATCATCGACCCATTATGACATCATCGACCCATTATGACATCATCGGCCCATTATGACATCATCGACCCATTATGACATCATCGACCCATTATGACATCATCGGCCCATTATGATATCATCGACCTATTATGACATCATCGACCCATTATGACATCATCGGCCCATTATGACATCATCGACCCATTATGACATCATCGACTCATTATGACATCATTGGCCCATTATGACATCATCGACCCATTATGACATCATCGGCCCATTATGACATCATCGACCCATTATGACATCATCGGCCCATTATGACATCATCGGCCATTTATGACATCATCGACCCATTATGACATCATCGGCCCATTATGACATCATCGGCCTATTATGACATCATCGACCCATTATGACATCATCGGCCTATTATGACATCATCGACCCATTATGACATCATCGACCCATTATGACATCATCGGCCTATTATGACATCATCGACCCATTATGACATCATCGGCCCATTATGACATCATCGGCCCATGATGACATCATCGACCCATGATGACATCATCGACCCATTATGACATCATCGGCCCATTATGACATCATCGGCCTATCATGACATCATCGACCCATTATGACATCATCGACCCATTATGAAATCATCAAACCATTATGACATCATCGGCCCATTATGACATCATCGACCCATTATGACATCATCGACCCATTATGACATCATCGACCTATTATGACATCATCGACCCATTATTATGACATCATCGACCTATTATGACATCATCGGCCCTTTATGACATCATCGACCCATTATGACATCATCGATTCATTATGACATCATCGGCCCATTATGACATCATCGGACCATTATGACATCATCGACCCATTATGACATCATCGGCCCATTATGACATCATCGGCCCTTTAAGACATCATCCACCCATTATGACATCATCGGACCATTATGACATCATCGACCCATTATGACATCATCGGCCAATTATGACATCATCGACCCATTATGACATCATCGGCCCATTATGACATTATCGACCCATTATGACATCATCGACCCATTATGACATCATCGGCCCATTATGACATCATCGACCCATTATGACATCATCGGCCCTTTATGACATCATCGACCCATTATGACATCATCGACCCATTATGACATCATCGGCCCATTATGACATCATCGACCCATTATGACATCATCGGCCCTTTATGACATCACCATCCCATTATGACATCATCGGCCCATTATGACATCATCGGCCCATTATGACATCATCGACCCATTATGACATCATCGGCCCTTTATGACATCATCGGCCCATTATGACATCATCGGCCCATTATGACATCATCGACCCATTATGACATCATCGACCCATTATGACATCATCGACCCATTATGACATCATCGGCCCATTATGACATCATCGACCCATTATGACATCATCGGCCCTTTATGACATCATCGACCCATTATGACATCATCGACCCATTATGACATCATCGGCCCATTATGACATCATCGACCCATTATGACATCATCGGCCCTTTATGACATCACCATCCCATTATGACATCATCGGCCCATTATGACATCATCGGCCCATTATGACATCATCGACCCATTATGACATCATCGGCCAATTATGATATCATCGACCCATTATGACATCATCGGCCCATTATGACATCATCGGCCCATTATGACATAATCGGCTCATTATGACATCATCGACCCATTATGACATCATCGACCCATTATGACATCATCGACCCATTATGACATCATCGACCCATTATGACATCATCGGCCCTTTATGACATCTTCGACCCATTATGACATCATCGGCCCATTATGACATCATCGGCCCATTATGACATCATCGACCCATTATGACATCATCGACCCATTATGACATCATCGCCCCATTATGACATCATCGGCCCATTATGACATCATCGACCCATTATGACATCATCGGCCCTTTATGACATCACCATCCCATTATGACATCATCGGCCCATTATGACATCATCGGCCCATTATGACATCATCGGCCCATTATGACATCATCGGCCCTTTATGACATCATCGACCCATTATGACATCATCGACCCATTATGACATCATCGGCCCATTATGACATCATCGACCCATTATGACATCATCGACCCATTATGACATCATCGACCCATTATGACATCATCGACCCATTATGACATCATCGGCCCTTTATGACATCACCATCCCATTATGGCATCATCGGCCCATTATGACATCATCGACTCATTATGACATCATCGGCCCATTATGACATCATCGGCCCATGATGACATCATCGACCCATGATGACATCATCGACCCACTATGACATCATCGACCCATTATGACATCATCGGCCCATTATGACATCATCGGCCCATTATGACATCATCGACCCATTATGACATCATCGACCCATTATGACATCTTCGACCCATTATGACATCATCGGCCCATTATGACATCATCGACCCATTATGACATCATCGGCCCTTTATGACATCATCGACCCATTATTACATCATCGACCCATTATGACATCATCAGCCCATTATGACATCATCGACTCATTATGACATCATCGACCCATTATGACATCATCGACCCATTATGACATCATAGACCCATTATGACATCATCGGCCCTTTATGACATCACCATCCCATTATGACATCATCAGCCCTTTATGACATCATCGACCCAGTATGACATCATCGGCCCATTATGACATCATCGACCCATTATGACATCATCGGCCCAATATGACATCATCGACCCATTATGACATCATCGACCCATTATGACATCATCGGTCCTTTATGACATCACCGGCCCATTATGACATCATCGGCCCATTATGACATCATCGACCCATTATGACATCATCGACCCATTATGACATCATCGACCCATTATGACATCATCGACCCATTATGACGTCATCGACCCATTATAACATCATCGGCTCATTATGACATCATCGACCCATTATGACATCATCGACCCATTATGACATCATCGGCCAATTATGACATCATCGACCTATTATGACATCATCGGCCCATTATGACATCATCGACCCATTATGACATCATCGGCCCATTATGACATCATCGACCCATTATGACATAATCGGCCCATTATGACATCATCGACCCATTATGACATCATCGGCCCATTATGACATCATCGACCCATTATTACATCATCGACCCATTATGACATCATCGACCCGTTATGACATCATCGACCCATTATGACATCATCGATTCATTATGACATCATCGGCCCATTATGACATCATCGACCCATTATGACATCATCGGCCCATTATGACATCATCGACCCATTATGACATCATCGACCCATTATGACATCATCGGCCCATTATGACATCATCGACCCATTATGACATCATCGGCCCATTATGACATCATCAACCAATTATGACATCATCGGCCCATTATGATATCATCGGCCCATTATGACATCATCGACCCATTATGACATCATCGGCCCATTATGACATCATCGACCTATTATGACATCATCGGCCCATTATGACATCATCGGCCAATTATGACATCATCGACCCATTATGACATCATCGACCCATTATGACATCATCGGCCCATAATGACATCATCGACCCATTATGACATCATCGACCCATTATGACATCATCGACCCATTATGACATCATCGACCCATTATGACATCAACGGCCCTTTATGACATCACCATCCCATTATGACATCATCGGCCCATTATGACACCATCGACCCATTATGACATCATCGGCCCATTATGACATCATCGGCCATTATGACATCATCGACCCGTTATGACATCATCGACCCGTTATGACATCATCGGCCCATTATGACATCACCGACCCATTATGACATCATCGATTCATTATGACATCATCGGCCCATTATGACATCATCGACCCATTATGACATCATCGGCCCATTATGACATCATCGACCCATTATGACATCATCGACCCATTATGACATCATCGGCCCATTATGACATCATCGGCCCATTATGACATCATCGACCTATTATGACATCATCGGCTCATTATGACATCATCGACCCATTATGACATCATCGGCCCATTATGACATCATCGACCCATTATGACATCATCGGCCCATTATGACATCATCGACCCATTATGACATCATCGACCCATTATGACATCATCGGCCCATTATGACATCATCGACCCATTATGACATCATCGACCCATTATGACATCATCGGCCCATTATGATATCATCGACCTATTATGACATCATCGACCCATTATGACATCATCGGCCCATTATGACATCATCGACCCATTATGACATCATCGACTCATTATGACATCATTGGCCCATTATGACATCATCGACCCATTATGACATCATCGGCCCATTATGACATCATCGACCCATTATGACATCATCGGCCCATTATGACATCATCGGCCATTTATGACATCATCGACCCATTATGACATCATCGGCCCATTATGACATCATCGGCCTATTATGACATCATCGACCCATTATGACATCATCGGCCTATTATGACATCATCGACCCATTATGACATCATCGACCCATTATGACATCATCGGCCTATTATGACATCATCGACCCATTATGACATCATCGGCCCATTATGACATCATCGGCCCATGATGACATCATCGACCCATGATGACATCATCGACCCATTATGACATCATCGGCCCATTATGACATCATCGGCCTATCATGACATCATCGACCCATTATGACATCATCGACCCATTATGAAATCATCAAACCATTATGACATCATCGGCCCATTATGACATCATCGACCCATTATGACATCATCGACCCATTATGACATCATCGACCTATTATGACATCATCGACCCATTATTATGACATCATCGACCTATTATGACATCATCGGCCCTTTATGACATCATCGACCCATTATGACATCATCGATTCATTATGACATCATCGGCCCATTATGACATCATCGGACCATTATGACATCATCGACCCATTATGACATCATCGGCCCATTATGACATCATCGGCCCTTTAAGACATCATCCACCCATTATGACATCATCGGACCATTATGACATCATCGACCCATTATGACATCATCGGCCAATTATGACATCATCGACCCATTATGACATCATCGGCCCATTATGACATTATCGACCCATTATGACATCATCGACCCATTATGACATCATCGGCCCATTATGACATCATCGACCCATTATGACATCATCGGCCCTTTATGACATCATCGACCCATTATGACATCATCGACCCATTATGACATCATCGGCCCATTATGACATCATCGACCCATTATGACATCATCGGCCCTTTATGACATCACCATCCCATTATGACATCATCGGCCCATTATGACATCATCGGCCCATTATGACATCATCGACCCATTATGACATCATCGGCCCTTTATGACATCATCGACCCATTATGACATCATCGACCCATTATGACATAATTGACCCATTATGACATCATCAACCCATTATGACATCATCGGCCCATTATGACATCATCGGCCCATTATGACATCATCGGCCCATTATGACATCATCGGCCCATTATGACATCATCGACCCATTATGACATCATCGGCTCATTATGACATCATCGACCCATTATGACATCATCGGCCCATTATGACATCATCGACCCATTATGACATCATCGGCCCATTATGACATCATCGACCCATTATGACATCATCGACCCATTATGACATCATCGGCCCATTATGACATCATCGACCCATTATGACATCATCGACCCATTATGACATCATCGGCCCATTATGATATCATCGACCTATTATGACATCATCGACCCATTATGACATCATCGGCCCATTATGACATCATCGACCCATTATGACATCATCGACTCATTATGACATCATTGGCCCATTATGACATCATCGACCCATTATGACATCATCGGCCCATTATGACATCATCGACCCATTATGACATCATCGGCCCATTATGACATCATCGGCCATTTATGACATCATCGACCCATTATGACATCATCGGCCCATTATGACATCATCGGCCTATTATGACATCATCGACCCATTATGACATCATCGGCCTATTATGACATCATCGACCCATTATGACATCATCGACCCATTATGACATCATCGGCCTATTATGACATCATCGACCCATTATGACATCATCGGCCCATTATGACATCATCGGCCCATGATGACATCATCGACCCATGATGACATCATCGACCCATTATGACATCATCGGCCCATTATGACATCATCGGCCTATCATGACATCATCGACCCATTATGACATCATCGACCCATTATGAAATCATCAAACCATTATGACATCATCGGCCCATTATGACATCATCGACCCATTATGACATCATCGACCCATTATGACATCATCGACCTATTATGACATCATCGACCCATTATTATGACATCATCGACCTATTATGACATCATCGGCCCTTTATGACATCATCGACCCATTATGACATCATCGATTCATTATGACATCATCGGCCCATTATGACATCATCGGACCATTATGACATCATCGACCCATTATGACATCATCGGCCCATTATGACATCATCGGCCCTTTAAGACATCATCCACCCATTATGACATCATCGGACCATTATGACATCATCGACCCATTATGACATCATCGGCCAATTATGACATCATCGACCCATTATGACATCATCGGCCCATTATGACATCATCGACCCATTATGACATCATCGACCCATTATGACATCATCGGCCCATTATGACATCATCGACCCATTATGACATCATCGGCACTTTATGACATCATCGACCCATTATGACATCATCGACCCATTATGACATCATCGGCCCATTATGACATCATCGACCCATTATGACATCATCGGCCCTTTATGACATCACCATCCCATTATGACATCATCGGCCCATTATGACATCATCGGCCCATTATGACATCATCGACCCATTATGACATCATCGGCCCTTTATGACATCATCGACCCATTATGACATCATCGACCCATTATGACATCATCGGCCCATTATGACATCATCGACCCATTATGACATCATCGACCCTTTATGACATCATCGACCCATTATGACATCATCGGCCCTTTATGACATCACCATCCCATTATGACATCATCGGCCCATTATGACATCATCGACCCATTATGACATCATCGGCCCATTATGACATCATCGGCCCATGATGACATCATCGACCCATTATGACATCATCGACCCATTATGACATCATCGGCCCATTATGACATCATCGACCCATTATGACATCATCGACCCATTATGACATCATCGCCCCATTATGACATCATCGACCCATTATGACATCATCGACCCATTATGAAATCATCAAACCATTATGACATCATCGACCCATTATGACATCATCGACCCATTATGACATCATCGGCCCATTATGACATCATCGACCCATTATGACATCATCGGCCCATTATGACATCATCGACCCATTATGACATCATCGGCCAATTATGACATCATCGACCCATTATGACATCATCGACCCATTATGACATCATCTGCCCATTATGACATCATCGACCCATTATGACATCATCGACCCATTATGACATCATCGACCCATTATGACATCATCGACCCATTATGACATCATCGACCCATTATGACATCATCGGCCCTTTATGACATCATCGACCCATTATTACATCATCGACCCATTATGACATCATCGACCCATTATGACATCATCGACCTATTATGACATCATCAACCCATTATGACATCATCGACCCATTATGACATCATCGGCCCATTATGACATCATCGACCCATTATGACATCATCGGCCCATTATGACATCATCGACCCATTAAGAAATCATCGACCCATTATGACATCATCGGCCCATTATGACATCATCGACCCATTATGACATCATCGGCCCATTATGACATCATCGACCCATTATGACATTATCGACCCATTATGACATCATTGACAGATTATGACATCATCGGCCCATTATGACATCATCGACCCATTATGACATCATCGATTCATTATGACATCATCGGCCTATTATGACATCATCGACCCATTATGACATCATCGGCCCATTATGACATCATCGACCCATTATGACATCATCGGCCCATTATGACATCATCGACCCATTATGACATCATCGGCCAATTATGACATCATCGACCCATTATGACATCAACGATTCATTATGACATCATCGGCCCATTATGACATCATCGACCCATTATGACATCATCGGCCTATTATGACATCATCGACCCATTATGACATCATCGCCCCATTATGACATCATCGACCCATTATGACATCATCGACCCATTATGAAATCATCAAACCATTATGACATCATCGGCCCATTATGACATCATCGACCCATTATGACATCATGGACCCATTATGACATCATGGGCCCATTATGACATCATCGGCCCATTATGACATCATCGGCCTTTTAAGACATCATCCACCCATTATGACATCATCGGACCATTATGACATCATCGACCCATTAAGACATCATCGGCCAATTATGACATCATCGACCCATTATGACATCATCGGCCCATTATGACATCATCGACCCATTATGACATCATCAGCCTATTATGACATCATCGACCCATTATGACATCATCGGCCCTTTATGACATCATCGACCCATTATGACATCATCGGCCCATTATGACATCATCGGCCCATTATGACATCATCGACCCATTATGACATCATCGACCCATTATGACATCATCGCCCCATTATGACATCATCGACCCATTATGACATCATCGACCCATTATGAATACATCAAACCATTATGACATCATCGGCCCATTATGACATCATCGACCCATTATGACATCATCGACCCATTATGACATCATCGGCCTTTTAAGACATCATCCACCCATTATGACATCATCGGACCATTATGACATCATCGACCCATTATGACATCATCGGCCAATTATGACATCATCGACCCATTATGACATCATCGGCCCATTATAACATCATCGACCCATTATGACATCATCAGCCTGTTATGACATCATCGACCCATTATGACATCATCGACCCATTATGACATCATCGGCCCATTATGACATCATCGACCCATTATGACATCATCGGCCCATTATGACATCATCGACCCATTATGACATCATCGGCCCATTATGACATCATCGGCCCATTATGACATCATCGGCCCATTATGACATCATCGACCCATTATGACATCATCGGCCCATTATGACATCATCGACCCATTATGACATCATCGACCCATTATGACATCATCGACCCATTATGACATCATCCACCCATTATGACATCATCGGCACATTATGACATCATCGACCCATTATGACATCATCGATTCATTATGACATCATCGGCCTATTATGACATCATCGACCCATTATGACATCATCGACCCATTATGACATAATCGGCCCATTATGACATCATCGACCCATTATGACATCATCGACTCATTATGACATCATCGGCCCATTATGACATCATCGACCCATTATGACATCATCGGCCCATAATGACATCATCGACCCATTATGACATCATCGGCCCATTATGACATCATCGGCCCATTATGACATCATCGGCCCATTATGACATCATCGACCCATTATGACATCATCGACCCATTATGACATCATCGACCCATTATGACATCATCGACCCATTATGACATCATCGGCCCTTTATGACATTACCATCCCATTATGACATCATCGGCCCATTATGACATCATCGACCCATTATGACATCATCGGCCCATTATGACATCATCGGCCCATGATGACATCATCGACCCATGATGACATCATCGACCCATTATGACATCATCGGCCCATTATGACATCATCGGCCTATCATGACATCATCGACCCATTATGACATCATCGACCCATTATGAAATCATCAAACCATTATGACATCATCGGCCCATTATGACATCATCGACCCATTATGACATCATCGACCCATTATGACATCATCGACCTATTATGACATCATCGACCCATTATTATGACATCATCGACCTATTATGACATCATCGGCCCTTTATGACATCATCGACCCATTATGACATCATCGATTCATTATGACATCATCGGCCCATTATGACATCATCGACCCATTATGACATCATCGGCCCATTATGACATCATCGGCCCATTATGACATCATCGACCCATTATGACATCATCGGCCAATTATGACATCATCGACCCATTATGACATCATCGACCCATTATGACATCATCGGCCCATTATGACATCATCGACCCATTATGACATCATCGACCCATTATGACATCATCGGCCCATTATGACATCATCGACCCATTATGACATCATCGACCCATTATGACATCATCAACCCATTATGACATCATCGGCCCATAATGACATCATCGACCCATTATGACATCATCGGCCCATTATGACATCATCGGCCCATTATGACATCATCGGCCCATTATGACATCATCGACCCATTATGACATCATCGGCCCATTATGACATCATCGACCCATTATGACATCATCGACCCATTATGACATCATCGACCCATTATGACATCATCGGCCCTTTATGACATTACCATCCCATTATGACATCATCGGCCCATTATGACATCATCGACCCATTATGACATCATCGGCCCATTATGACATCATCGGCCCATGATGATATCATCGACCCATGATGACATCATCGACCCATTATGACATCATCGGCCCATTATGACATCATCGGCCTATCATGACATCATCGGCCCATTATGACATCATCGACCCATTATGACATCATCGGCCAATTATGACATCATCGACCCATTATGACATCATCGACCTATTATGACATCATCGACCCATTATTATGACATCATCGACTTATTATGACATCATCGGCCCTTTATGACATCATCGACCCATTATGACATCATCGATTCATTATGACATCATCGGCCCATTATGACATCATCGACCTATTATGACATCATCGGCCCATTATGACATCATCGGCCCATTATGACATCATCGACCCATTATGACATCATCGGTCAATTATGACATCATCGACCCATTATGACATCATCGACCCATTATGACATCATCGGCCCATTATGACATCATCGACCCATTATGACATCATCGACCCATTATGACATCATCGACCCATTATGACATCATCGGCCCATTATGACATCATCGACCCATTATGACATCATCGACCCATTATGACATCATCGACCCATTATGACATCATCGGCCCTTTATGACATTACCATCCCATTATGACATCATCGGCCCATTATGACATCATCGACCCATTATGACATCATCGGCCCATTATGACATCATCGGCCCATGATGATATCATCGACCCATGATGACATCATCGACCCATTATGACATCATCGGCCCATTATGACATCATCGGCCTATCATGACATCATCGGCCCATTATGACATCATCGACCCATTATGACATCATCGGCCAATTATGACATCATCGACCCATTATGACATCATCGGCCCTTTATGACATCATCGACCCATTATGAAATCATCGACCCATTATGACATCATCGGCCCATTATGACATCATCGACCCATTATGACATCATCGACCCATTATGACATCATCGACCCATTATGACATCATCGGCCCTTTATGACATCACCATCCCATTATGACATCATCGGCCCATTATGACATCATCGGCCCATTATGACATCATCGGCCCATGATGACATCATCGACCCATGATGACATCATAGACCCATTATGACATCATCGACCCATTATGACATCATCGGCCCATTATGACATCATCGACCCATTATGACATCATCGACCCATTATGACATCATCGACCCATTATGACATCATCAAACCATTATGACATCATCGTCCCATTATGACATCATCGACCCATTATGACATCATCGACCCATTATGACATCATCGACCCATTATGACATCATCGGCCAAATATGACATCATCGACCCATTATGACATCATCGGCCCTGTATGACATCATCGGCCCATTATGACATCATCGACCCATTATGACATCATCGACCCATTATGACATCATCGACCCATTATGACATCATCGGCCCATTATGACATCATCGACCCATTATGACATCATCGGCCCTTTATGACATCATCGACCCATTATGACATCATCGACCCATTATGACATCATCGGCCCAGTATGACATCATCGACCCATTATGACATCATCGGCCCTTTATGACATCACCATCCCATTATGACATCATCGGCCCATTATGACATCATCGGCCCATTATAACATCATCGACCCATTATGACATCATCGGCCCTTTATGACATCATCGACCCATTATGACATCATCGACCCATTATGACATCATCGGCCCATTATGACATCATCGACCCATTATGACATCATCGACCCATTATGACATCATCGACCCATTATGACATCATCGACCCATTATGACATCATCGGCCCTTTATTACATCACCATCCCATTATGACATCATCGGCCCATTATGACATCATCGACCCATTATGACATCATCGCCCCATTATGACATCATCGACCCATTATGACATCATCGACCCATTATGAAATCATCAAACCATTATGACATCATCGGCCCATTATGACATCATCGACCCATTATGACATCATCGACCCATTATGACATCATGGGCCCATTATGACATCATCGGCCCATTATGACATCATCGGCCTTTTAAGACATCATCCACCCATTATGACATCATCGGACCATTATGACATCATCGACCCATTAAGACATCATCGGCCAATTATGACATCATCGACCCATTATGACATCATCGGCCCATTATGACATCATCGACCCATTATGACATCATCAGCCTATTATGACATCATCGACCCATTATGACATCATCGGCCCTTTATGACATCATCGACCCATTATGACATCATCGGCCCATTATGACATCATCGGCCCATTATGACATCATCGACCCATTATGACATCATCGACCCATTATGACATCATCGCCCCATTATGACATCATCGACCCATTATGACATCATCGACCCATTATGAATACATCAAACCATTATGACATCATCGGCCCATTATGACATCATCGACCCATTATGACATCATCGACCCATTATGACATCATCGGCCTTTTAAGACATCATCCACCCATTATGACATCATCGGACCATTATGACATCATCGACCCATTATGACATCATCGGCCAATTATGACATCATCGACCCATTATGACATCATCGGCCCATTATAACATCATCGACCCATTATGACATCATCAGCCTGTTATGACATCATCGACCCATTATGACATCATCGACCCATTATGACATCATCGGCCCATTATGACATCATCGACCCATTATGACATCATCGGCCCATTATGACATCATCGACCCATTATGACATCATCGGCCCATTATGACATCATCGGCCCATTATGACATCATCGGCCCATTATGACATCATCGACCCATTATGACATCATCGGCCCATTATGACATCATCGACCCATTATGACATCATCGACCCATTATGACATCATCGACCCATTATGACATCATCCACCCATTATGACATCATCGGCACATTATGACATCATCGACCCATTATGACATCATCGATTCATTATGACATCATCGGCCTATTATGACATCATCGACCCATTATGACATCATCGACCCATTATGACATAATCGGCCCATTATGACATCATCGACCCATTATGACATCATCGACTCATTATGACATCATCGGCCCATTATGACATCATCGACCCATTATGACATCATCGGCCCATAATGACATCATCGACCCATTATGACATCATCGGCCCATTATGACATCATCGGCCCATTATGACATCATCGGCCCATTATGACATCATCGACCCATTATGACATCATCGACCCATTATGACATCATCGACCCATTATGACATCATCGACCCATTATGACATCATCGGCCCTTTATGACATTACCATCCCATTATGACATCATCGGCCCATTATGACATCATCGACCCATTATGACATCATCGGCCCATTATGACATCATCGGCCCATGATGACATCATCGACCCATGATGACATCATCGACCCATTATGACATCATCGGCCCATTATGACATCATCGGCCTATCATGACATCATCGACCCATTATGACATCATCGACCCATTATGAAATCATCAAACCATTATGACATCATCGGCCCATTATGACATCATCGACCCATTATGACATCATCGACCCATTACGACATCATCGACCTATTATGACATCATCGACCCATTATTATGACATCATCGACCTATTATGACATCATCGGCCCTTTATGACATCATCGACCCATTATGACATCATCGATTCATTATGACATCATCGGCCCATTATGACATCATCGACCCATTATGACATCATCGGCCCATTATGACATCATCGGCCCATTATGACATCATCGACCCATTATGACATCATCGGCCAATTATGACATCATCGACCCATTATGACATCATCGACCCATTATGACATCATCGGCCCATTATGACATCATCGACCCATTATGACATCATCGACCCATTATGACATCATCGGCCCATTATGACATCATCGACCCATTATGACATCATCGACCCATTATGACATCATCAACCCATTATGACATCATCGGCCCATAATGACATCATCGACCCATTATGACATCATCGGCCCATTATGACATCATCGGCCCATTATGACATCATCGGCCCATTATGACATCATCGACCCATTATGACATCATCGGCCCATTATGACATCATCGACCCATTATGACATCATCGACCCATTATGACATCATCGACCCATTATGACATCATCGGCCCTTTATGACATTACCATCCCATTATGACATCATCGGCCCATTATGACATCATCGACCCATTATGACATCATCGACCCATTATGACATCATCGACCCATTATGACATCATCGGCCCTTTATGACATCACCATCCCATTATGGCATCATCGGCCCATTATGACATCATCGACCCATTATGACATCATCGGCCCATTATGACATCATCGGCCCATGATGACATCATCGACCCATGATGACATCATCGACCCACTATGACATCATCGACCCATTATGACATCATCGGCCCATTATGACATAATCGGCCCATTATGACATCATCGACCCATTATGACATCATCGGCCAATTATGACATCATCGACCCATTATGACATCATCGACCCATTATGACATCATCGGCCCATTATGACATCATCGACCCATTATGACATCATCGACCGATTATGACATCATCGACCCATTATGACATCATCGACCCATTATGACATCATCGACCCATTATGACATCATCGGCCCATTATGACATCATCGACCCATTATGACATCATCGGCCCTTTATGACATCATCGAACCATTATTACATCATCGACCCATTATGACATCATCAGCCCATTATGACATCATCGACTCATTATGACATCATCGACCCATTATGACATCATCGACCCATTATGACATCATCGACCCATTATGACATCATCGGCCCTTTATGACATCACCATCCCATTATGACATCATCAGCCCATTATGACATCATCGACCCATTATGACATCATCGGCCCATTATGACATCATCGGCCCATTATGACATCATCGACCCATTATGACATCATCGGCCCTTTATGACATCATCGACCCATTATGACATCATCGACCCATTATGACATCATCGGCCCATTATGACATCATCGACCCATTATGACATCATCGGCCCTTTATGACATCACCATCCCATTATGACATCATCGGCCCATTATGACATCATCGGCCCATTATGACATCATCGACCCATTATGACATCATCGGCCAATTATGATATCATCGACCCATTATGACATCATCGGCCCATTATGACATCATCGGCCCATTATGACATAATCGGCTCATTATGACATCATCGACCCATTATGACATCATCGACCCATTATGACATCATCGACCCATTATGACATCATCGGCCCTTTATGACATCATCGACCCATTATGACATCATCGGCCCATTATGACATCATCGGCCCATTATGACATCATCGACCCATTATGACATCATCGACCCATTATGACATCATCGGCCCATTATGACATCATCGGCCCATTATGACATCATCGACCCATTATGACATCATCGGCCCTTTATGACATCACCATCCCATTATGACATCATCGGCCCATTATGACATCATCGGCCCATTATGACATCATCGGCCCTTTATGACATCATCGACCCATTATGACATCATCGACCCATTATGACATCATCGGCCCATTATGACATCATCGACCCATTATGACATCATCGACCCATTATGACATCATCGACCCATTATGACATCATCGACCCATTATGACATCATCGGCCCTTTATGACATCACCATCCCATTATGGCATCATCGGCCCATTATGACATCATCGACCCATTATGACATCATCGGCCCATTATGACATCATCGGCCCATGATGACATCATCGACCCATGATGACATCATCGACCCACTATGACATCATCGACCCATTATGACATCATCGGTCCATTATGACATCATCGGCCCATTATGACATCATCGACCCATTATGACATCATCGGCCAATTATGACATCATCGACCCATTATGACATCATCAACCCATTATGACATCATCGGCCCATTATGACATCATCGACCCATGATGACATCATCGACCCATGATGACATCATCGACCCACTATGACATCATCGACCCATTATGACATCATCGGTCCATTATGACATCATCGGCCCATTATGACATCATCGACCCATTATGACATCATCGGCCAATTATGACATCATCGACCCATTATGACATCATCAACCCATTATGACATCATCGGCCCATTATGACATCATCGACCCATTATGACATCATCGACCCATTATGACATCATCGGCCCATTATGACATCATCGACCCATTATGACATCATCGACCCATTATGACATCATCGACCCATTATGACATCATCGCCCCATTATGACATCATCGGCCCATTATGACATCATCGACCCATTATGACATCATCGGCCCTTTATGACATCACCATCCCATTATGACATCACCATCCCATTATGACATCATCGGCCCATTATGACATCGTCGGCCCATTATGACATCATCGGCCCATGATGACATCATCGACCCATGATGACATCATCGACCCATTATGACATCATCGACCCATTATGACATCATCGGCCCATTATGACATCATCGACCCATTATGACATCATCGACCCATTATGACATCATCGACCCATTATGACATCATCAAACCATTATGACATCATCGTCCCATTATGACATCATCGACCCATTATGACATCATCGACCCATTATGACATCATGGGCCCATTATAACATCATCAGCCCATTATGACATCATCGGCCCTTTAAGACATCATCCACCCATTATGACATCATCGGACCATTATGACATCATCGACCCATTATGACATCATCGGCCAATTATGACATCATCGACCCATTATGACATCATCGGCCCATTATGACATCATCGGCCCATTATGACATCATCGACCCATTATGACATCATCGACCCATTATGACATCATCGACCCATTATGACATCATCGGCCCATTATGACATCATCGACCCATTATGACATCATCGGCCCTTTATGACATCATCGACCCATTATGACATCATCGACCCATTATGACATCATCGGCCCATTATGACATCATCGACCCATTATGACATCATCGGCCCTTTATGACATCACCATCCCATTATGACATCATCGGCCCATTATGACATCATCGGCCCATTATGACATCATCGACCCATTATGACATCATCGGCCAATTATGATATCATCGACCCATTATGACATCATCGGCCCATTATGACATCATCGGCCCATTATGACATAATCGGCTCATTATGACATCATCGACCCATTATGACATCATCGACCCATTATGACATCATCGACCCATTATGACATCATCGACCCATTATGACATCATCGGCCCTTTATGACATCATCGACCCATTATGACATCATCGGCCCATTATGACATCATCGGCCCATTATGACATCATCGACCCATTATGACATCATCGACCCATTATGACATCATCGCCCCATTATGACATCATCGGCCCATTATGACATCATCGACCCATTATGACATCATCGGCCCTTTATGACATCACCATCCCATTATGACATCATCGGCCCATTATGACATCATCGGCCCATTATGACATCATCGGCCCATTATGACATCATCGGCCCTTTATGACATCATCGACCCATTATGACATCATCGACCCATTATGACATCATCGGCCCATTATGACATCATCGACCCATTATGACATCATCGACCCATTATGACATCATCGACCCATTATGACATCATCGACCCATTATGACATCATCGGCCCTTTATGACATCACCATCCCATTATGGCATCATCGGCCCATTATGACATCATCGACTCATTATGACATCATCGGCCCATTATGACATCATCGGCCCATGATGACATCATCGACCCATGATGGCATCATCGACCCACTATGACATCATCGACCCATTATGACATCATCGGCCCATTATGACATCATCGGCCCATTATGACATCATCGACCCATTATGACATCATCGACCCATTATGACATCTTCGACCCATTATGACATCATCGGCCCATTATGACATCATCGACCCATTATGACATCATCGGCCCTTTATGACATCATCGACCCATTATTACATCATCGACCCATTATGACATCATCAGCCCATTATGACATCATCGACTCATTATGACATCATCGACCCATTATGACATCATCGACCCATTATGACATCATAGACCCATTATGACATCATCGGCCCTTTATGACATCACCATCCCATTATGACATCATCAGCCCTTTATGACATCATCGACCCAGTATGACATCATCGGCCCATTATGACATCATCGACCCATTATGACATCATCGGCCCAATATGACATCATCGACCCATTATGACATCATCGACCCATTATGACATCATCGGTCCTTTATGACATCACCGGCCCATTATGACATCATCGGCCCATTATGACATCATCGACCCATTATGACATCATCGACCCATTATGACATCATCGACCCATTATGACATCATCGACCCATTATGACGTCATCGACCCATTATAACATCATCGGCTCATTATGACATCATCGACCCATTATGACATCATCGACCCATTATGACATCATCGGCCAATTATGACATCATCGACCTATTATGACATCATCGGCCCATTATGACATCATCGACCCATTATGACATCATCGGCCCATTATGACATCATCGACCCATTATGACATAATCGGCCCATTATGACATCATCGACCCATTATGACATCATCGGCCCATTATGACATCATCGACCCATTATTACATCATCGACCCATTATGACATCATCGACCCGTTATGACATCATCGACCCATTATGACATCATCGATTCATTATGACATCATCGGCCCATTATGACATCATCGACCCATTATGACATCATCGGCCCATTATGACATCATCGACCCATTATGACATCATCGACCCATTATGACATCATCGGCCCATTATGACATCATCGACCCATTATGACATCATCGGCCCATTATGACATCATCAACCAATTATGACATCATCGGCCCATTATGATATCATCGGCCCATTATGACATCATCGACCCATTATGACATCATCGGCCCATTATGACATCATCGACCTATTATGATATCATCGGCCCATTATGACATCATCGGCCAATTATGACATCATCGACCCATTATGACATCATCGACCCATTATGACATCATCGGCCCATAATGACATCATCGACCCATTATGACATCATCGACCCATTATGACATCATCGACCCATTATGACATCAACGGCCCTTTATGACATCACCATCCCATTATGACATCATCGGCCCATTATGACACCATCGACCCATTATGACATCATCGGCCCATTATGACATCATCGGCCATTATGACATCATCGACCCGTTATGACATCATCGACCCGTTATGACATCATCGGCCCATTATGACATCACCGACCCATTATGACATCATCGATTCATTATGACATCATCGGCCCATTATGACATCATCGACCCATTATGACATCATCGGCCCATTATGACATCATCGACCCATTATGACATCATCGACCCATTATGACATCATCGGCCCATTATGACATCATCAACCAATTATGACATCATCGGCCCATTATGACATCATCGACCCATTATGACATCATCGGCCCATTATGACATCATCGACCCATTATGACATCATCGACCCATTATGACATCATCGACCCATTATGACATCATCGGCCCTTTATGACATCACCATCCCATTATGACATCATCGGCCCATTATGACATCATCGAACCATTATGACATCATCGGCCCATTATGACATCATCGGCCCATTATGACATTATCGGCCCATTATGACACCATCGACCCATTTTGACACCATCGACCCATTATGACATCATCGACCCATTATGACATCATCGACCCATTATGACATAATTGACCCATTATGACATCATCAACCCATTATGACATCATCGGCCCATTATGACATCATCGGCCCATTATGACATCATCGACCCATTATGACATCATCGGCCCATTATGACATCATCGGCCCATTATGACATCATCGACCTATTATGACATCATCGGCTCATTATGACATCATCGACCCATTATGACATCATCGGCCCATTATGACATCATCGACCCATTATGACATCATCGGCCCATTATGACATCATCGACCCATTATGACATCATCGACCCATTATGACATCATCGGCCCATTATGACATCATCGACCCATTATGACATCATCGACCCATTATGACATCATCGGCCCATTATGATATCATCGACCTATTATGACATCATCGACCCATTATGACATCATCGGCCCATTATGACATCATCGACCCATTATGACATCATCGACTCATTATGACATCATTGGCCCATTATGACATCATCGACCCATTATGACATCATCGGCCCATTATGACATCATCGACCCATTATGACATCATCGGCCCATTATGACATCATCGGCCATTTATGACATCATCGACCCATTATGACATCATCGGCCCATTATGACATCATCGGCCTATTATGACATCATCGACCCATTATGACATCATCGGCCTATTATGACATCATCGACCCATTATGACATCATCGACCCATTATGACATCATCGGCCTATTATGACATCATCGACCCATTATGACATCATCGGCCCATTATGACATCATCGGCCCATGATGACATCATCGACCCATGATGACATCATCGACCCATTATGACATCATCGGCCCATTATGACATCATCGGCCTATCATGACATCATCGACCCATTATGACATCATCGACCCATTATGAAATCATCAAACCATTATGACATCATCGGCCCATTATGACATCATCGACCCATTATGACATCATCGACCCATTATGACATCATCGACCTATTATGACATCATCGACCCATTATTATGACATCATCGACCTATTATGACATCATCGGCCCTTTATGACATCATCGACCCATTATGACATCATCGATTCATTATGACATCATCGGCCCATTATGACATCATCGGACCATTATGACATCATCGACCCATTATGACATCATCGGCCCATTATGACATCATCGGCCCTTTAAGACATCATCCACCCATTATGACATCATCGGACCATTATGACATCATCGACCCATTATGACATCATCGGCCAATTATGACATCATCGACCCATTATGACATCATCGGCCCATTATGACATTATCGACCCATTATGACATCATCGACCCATTATGACATCATCGGCCCATTATGACATCATCGACCCATTATGACATCATCGGCCCTTTATGACATCATCGACCCATTATGACATCATCGACCCATTATGACATCATCGGCCCATTATGACATCATCGACCCATTATGACATCATCGGCCCTTTATGACATCACCATCCCATTATGACATCATCGGCCCATTATGACATCATCGGCCCATTATGACATCATCGACCCATTATGACATCATCGGCCCTTTATGACATCATCGGCCCATTATGACATCATCGGCCCATTATGACATCATCGACCCATTATGACATCATCGACCCATTATGACATCATCGACCCATTATGACATCATCGGCCCATTATGACATCATCGACCCATTATGACATCATCGGCCCTTTATGACATCATCGACCCATTATGACATCATCGACCCATTATGACATCATCGGCCCATTATGACATCATCGACCCATTATGACATCATCGGCCCTTTATGACATCACCATCCCATTATGACATCATCGGCCCATTATGACATCATCGGCCCATTATGACATCATCGACCCATTATGACATCATCGGCCAATTATGATATCATCGACCCATTATGACATCATCGGCCCATTATGACATCATCGGCCCATTATGACATAATCGGCTCATTATGACATCATCGACCCATTATGACATCATCGACCCATTATGACATCATCGACCCATTATGACATCATCGACCCATTATGACATCATCGGCCCTTTATGACATCTTCGACCCATTATGACATCATCGGCCCATTATGACATCATCGGCCCATTATGACATCATCGACCCATTATGACATCATCGACCCATTATGACATCATCGCCCCATTATGACATCATCGGCCCATTATGACATCATCGACCCATTATGACATCATCGGCCCTTTATGACATCACCATCCCATTATGACATCATCGGCCCATTATGACATCATCGGCCCATTATGACATCATCGGCCCATTATGACATCATCGGCCCTTTATGACATCATCGACCCATTATGACATCATCGACCCATTATGACATCATCGGCCCATTATGACATCATCGACCCATTATGACATCATCGACCCATTATGACATCATCGACCCATTATGACATCATCGACCCATTATGACATCATCGGCCCTTTATGACATCACCATCCCATTATGGCATCATCGGCCCATTATGACATCATCGACTCATTATGACATCATCGGCCCATTATGACATCATCGGCCCATGATGACATCATCGACCCATGATGACATCATCGACCCACTATGACATCATCGACCCATTATGACATCATCGGCCCATTATGACATCATCGGCCCATTATGACATCATCGACCCATTATGACATCATCGACCCATTATGACATCTTCGACCCATTATGACATCATCGGCCCATTATGACATCATCGACCCATTATGACATCATCGGCCCTTTATGACATCATCGACCCATTATTACATCATCGACCCATTATGACATCATCAGCCCATTATGACATCATCGACTCATTATGACATCATCGACCCATTATGACATCATCGACCCATTATGACATCATAGACCCATTATGACATCATCGGCCCTTTATGACATCACCATCCCATTATGACATCATCAGCCCTTTATGACATCATCGACCCAGTATGACATCATCGGCCCATTATGACATCATCGACCCATTATGACATCATCGGCCCAATATGACATCATCGACCCATTATGACATCATCGACCCATTATGACATCATCGGTCCTTTATGACATCACCGGCCCATTATGACATCATCGGCCCATTATGACATCATCGACCCATTATGACATCATCGACCCATTATGACATCATCGACCCATTATGACATCATCGACCCATTATGACGTCATCGACCCATTATAACATCATCGGCTCATTATGACATCATCGACCCATTATGACATCATCGACCCATTATGACATCATCGGCCAATTATGACATCATCGACCTATTATGACATCATCGGCCCATTATGACATCATCGACCCATTATGACATCATCGGCCCATTATGACATCATCGACCCATTATGACATAATCGGCCCATTATGACATCATCGACCCATTATGACATCATCGGCCCATTATGACATCATCGACCCATTATTACATCATCGACCCATTATGACATCATCGACCCGTTATGACATCATCGACCCATTATGACATCATCGATTCATTATGACATCATCGGCCCATTATGACATCATCGACCCATTATGACATCATCGGCCCATTATGACATCATCGACCCATTATGACATCATCGACCCATTATGACATCATCGGCCCATTATGACATCATCGACCCATTATGACATCATCGGCCCATTATGACATCATCAACCAATTATGACATCATCGGCCCATTATGATATCATCGGCCCATTATGACATCATCGACCCATTATGACATCATCGGCCCATTATGACATCATCGACCTATTATGACATCATCGGCCCATTATGACATCATCGGCCAATTATGACATCATCGACCCATTATGACATCATCGACCCATTATGACATCATCGGCCCATAATGACATCATCGACCCATTATGACATCATCGACCCATTATGACATCATCGACCCATTATGACATCATCGACCCATTATGACATCAACGGCCCTTTATGACATCACCATCCCATTATGACATCATCGGCCCATTATGACACCATCGACCCATTATGACATCATCGGCCCATTATGACATCATCGGCCATTATGACATCATCGACCCGTTATGACATCATCGACCCGTTATGACATCATCGGCCCATTATGACATCACCGACCCATTATGACATCATCGATTCATTATGACATCATCGGCCCATTATGACATCATCGACCCATTATGACATCATCGGCCCATTATGACATCATCGACCCATTATGACATCATCGACCCATTATGACATCATCGGCCCATTATGACATCATCGGCCCATTATGACATCATCGACCTATTATGACATCATCGGCTCATTATGACATCATCGACCCATTATGACATCATCGGCCCATTATGACATCATCGACCCATTATGACATCATCGGCCCATTATGACATCATCGACCCATTATGACATCATCGACCCATTATGACATCATCGGCCCATTATGACATCATCGACCCATTATGACATCATCGACCCATTATGACATCATCGGCCCATTATGATATCATCGACCTATTATGACATCATCGACCCATTATGACATCATCGGCCCATTATGACATCATCGACCCATTATGACATCATCGACTCATTATGACATCATTGGCCCATTATGACATCATCGACCCATTATGACATCATCGGCCCATTATGACATCATCGACCCATTATGACATCATCGGCCCATTATGACATCATCGGCCATTTATGACATCATCGACCCATTATGACATAATCGGCCCATTATGACATCATCGGCCTATTATGACATCATCGACCCATTATGACATCATCGGCCTATTATGACATCATCGACCCATTATGACATCATCGACCCATTATGACATCATCGGCCTATTATGACATCATCGACCCATTATGACATCATCGGCCCATTATGACATCATCGGCCCATGATGACATCATCGACCCATGATGACATCATCGACCCATTATGACATCATCGGCCCATTATGACATCATCGGCCTATCATGACATCATCGACCCATTATGACATCATCGACCCATTATGAAATCATCAAACCATTATGACATCATCGGCCCATTATGACATCATCGACCCATTATGACATCATCGACCCATTATGACATCATCGACCTATTATGACATCATCGACCCATTATTATGACATCATCGACCTATTATGACATCATCGGCCCTTTATGACATCATCGACCCATTATGACATCATCGATTCATTATGACATCATCGGCCCATTATGACATCATCGGACCATTATGACATCATCGACCCATTATGACATCATCGGCCCATTATGACATCATCGGCCCTTTAAGACATCATCCACCCATTATGACATCATCGGACCATTATGACATCATCGACCCATTATGACATCATCGGCCAATTATGACATCATCGACCCATTATGACATCATCGGCCCATTATGACATTATCGACCCATTATGACATCATCGACCCATTATGACATCATCGGCCCATTATGACATCATCGACCCATTATGACATCATCGGCCCTTTATGACATCATCGACCCATTATGACATCATCGACCCATTATGACATCATCGGCCCATTATGACATCATCGACCCATTATGACATCATCGGCCCTTTATGACATCACCATCCCATTATGACATCATCGGCCCATTATGACATCATCGGCCCATTATGACATCATCGACCCATTATGACATCATCGGCCCTTTATGACATCATCGACCCATTATGACATCATCGACCCATTATGACATAATTGACCCATTATGACATCATCAACCCATTATGACATCATCGGCCCATTATGACATCATCGGCCCATTATGACATCATCGGCCCATTATGACATCATCGGCCCATTATGACATCATCGGCCCATTATGACATCATCGACCCATTATGACATCATCGGCTCATTATGACATCATCGACCCATTATGACATCATCGGCCCATTATGACATCATCGACCCATTATGACATCATCGGCCCATTATGACATCATCGACCCATTATGACATCATCGACCCATTATGACATCATCGGCCCATTATGACATCATCGACCCATTATGACATCATCGACCCATTATGACATCATCGGCCCATTATGATATCATCGACCTATTATGACATCATCGACCCATTATGACATCATCGGCCCATTATGACATCATCGACCCATTATGACATCATCGACTCATTATGACATCATTGGCCCATTATGACATCATCGACCCATTATGACATCATCGGCCCATTATGACATCATCGACCCATTATGACATCATCGGCCCATTATGACATCATCGGCCATTTATGACATCATCGACCCATTATGACATCATCGGCCCATTATGACATCATCGGCCTATTATGACATCATCGACCCATTATGACATCATCGGCCTATTATGACATCATCGACCCATTATGACATCATCGACCCATTATGACATCATCGGCCTATTATGACATCATCGACCCATTATGACATCATCGGCCCATTATGACATCATCGGCCCATGATGACATCATCGACCCATGATGACATCATCGACCCATTATGACATCATCGGCCCATTATGACATCATCGGCCTATCATGACATCATCGACCCATTATGACATCATCGACCCATTATGAAATCATCAAACCATTATGACATCATCGGCCCATTATGACATCATCGACCCATTATGACATCATCGACCCATTATGACATCATCGACCTATTATGACATCATCGACCCATTATTATGACATCATCGACCTATTATGACATCATCGGCCCTTTATGACATCATCGACCCATTATGACATCATCGATTCATTATGACATCATCGGCCCATTATGACATCATCGGACCATTATGACATCATCGACCCATTATGACATCATCGGCCCATTATGACATCATCGGCCCTTTAAGACATCATCCACCCATTATGACATCATCGGACCATTATGACATCATCGACCCATTATGACATCATCGGCCAATTATGACATCATCGACCCATTATGACATCATCGGCCCATTATGACATCATCGACCCATTATGACATCATCGACCCATTATGACATCATCGGCCCATTATGACATCATCGACCCATTATGACATCATCGGCACTTTATGACATCATCGACCCATTATGACATCATCGACCCATTATGACATCATCGGCCCATTATGACATCATCGACCCATTATGACATCATCGGCCCTTTATGACATCACCATCCCATTATGACATCATCGGCCCATTATGACATCATCGGCCCATTATGACATCATCGACCCATTATGACATCATCGGCCCTTTATGACATCATCGACCCATTATGACATCATCGACCCATTATGACATCATCGGCCCATTATGACATCATCGACCCATTATGACATCATCGACCCTTTATGACATCATCGACCCATTATGACATCATCGGCCCTTTATGACATCACCATCCCATTATGACATCATCGGCCCATTATGACATCATCGACCCATTATGACATCATCGGCCCATTATGACATCATCGGCCCATGATGACATCATCGACCCATTATGACATCATCGACCCATTATGACATCATCGGCCCATTATGACATCATCGACCCATTATGACATCATCGACCCATTATGACATCATCGCCCCATTATGACATCATCGACCCATTATGACATCATCGACCCATTATGAAATCATCAAACCATTATGACATCATCGACCCATTATGACATCATCGACCCATTATGACATCATCGGCCCATTATGACATCATCGACCCATTATGACATCATCGGCCCATTATGACATCATCGACCCATTATGACATCATCGGCCAATTATGACATCATCGACCCATTATGACATCATCGACCCATTATGACATCATCTGCCCATTATGACATCATCGACCCATTATGACATCATCGACCCATTATGACATCATCGACCCATTATGACATCATCGACCCATTATGACATCATCGACCCATTATGACATCATCGGCCCATTATGACATCATCGGCCCTTTATGACATCATCGACCCATTATTACATCATCGACCCATTATGACATCATCGACCCATTATGACATCATCGACCTATTATGACATCATCAACCCATTATGACATCATCGACCCATTATGACATCATCGGCCCATTATGACATCATCGACCCATTATGACATCATCGGCCCATTATGACATCATCGACCCATTAAGAAATCATCGACCCATTATGACATCATCGGCCCATTATGACATCATCGACCCATTATGACATCATCGGCCCATTATGACATCATCGACCCATTATGACATTATCGACCCATTATGACATCATTGACAGATTATGACATCATCGGCCCATTATGACATCATCGACCCATTATGACATCATCGATTCATTATGACATCATCGGCCTATTATGACATCATCGACCCATTATGACATCATCGGCCCATTATGACATCATCGACCCATTATGACATCATCGGCCCATTATGACATCATCGACCCATTATGACATCATCGGCCAATTATGACATCATCGACCCATTATGACATCAACGATTCATTATGACATCATCGGCCCATTATGACATCATCGACCCATTATGACATCATCGGCCTATTATGACATCATCGACCCATTATGACATCATCGCCCCATTATGACATCATCGACCCATTATGACATCATCGACCCATTATGAAATCATCAAACCATTATGACATCATCGGCCCATTATGACATCATCGACCCATTATGACATCATGGACCCATTATGACATCATGGGCCCATTATGACATCATCGGCCCATTATGACATCATCGGCCTTTTAAGACATCATCCACCCATTATGACATCATCGGACCATTATGACATCATCGACCCATTAAGACATCATCGGCCAATTATGACATCATCGACCCATTATGACATCATCGGCCCATTATGACATCATCGACCCATTATGACATCATCAGCCTATTATGACATCATCGACCCATTATGACATCATCGGCCCTTTATGACATCATCGACCCATTATGACATCATCGGCCCATTATGACATCATCGGCCCATTATGACATCATCGACCCATTATGACATCATCGACCCATTATGACATCATCGCCCCATTATGACATCATCGACCCATTATGACATCATCGACCCATTATGAATACATCAAACCATTATGACATCATCGGCCCATTATGACATCATCGACCCATTATGACATCATCGACCCATTATGACATCATCGGCCTTTTAAGACATCATCCACCCATTATGACATCATCGGACCATTATGACATCATCGACCCATTATGACATCATCGGCCAATTATGACATCATCGACCCATTATGACATCATCGGCCCATTATAACATCATCGACCCATTATGACATCATCAGCCTGTTATGACATCATCGACCCATTATGACATCATCGACCCATTATGACATCATCGGCCCATTATGACATCATCGACCCATTATGACATCATCGGCCCATTATGACATCATCGACCCATTATGACATCATCGGCCCATTATGACATCATCGGCCCATTATGACATCATCGGCCCATTATGACATCATCGACCCATTATGACATCATCGGCCCATTATGACATCATCGACCCATTATGACATCATCGACCCATTATGACATCATCGACCCATTATGACATCATCCACCCATTATGACATCATCGGCACATTATGACATCATCGACCCATTATGACATCATCGATTCATTATGACATCATCGGCCTATTATGACATCATCGACCCATTATGACATCATCGACCCATTATGACATAATCGGCCCATTATGACATCATCGACCCATTATGACATCATCGACTCATTATGACATCATCGGCCCATTATGACATCATCGACCCATTATGACATCATCGGCCCATAATGACATCATCGACCCATTATGACATCATCGGCCCATTATGACATCATCGGCCCATTATGACATCATCGGCCCATTATGACATCATCGACCCATTATGACATCATCGACCCATTATGACATCATCGACCCATTATGACATCATCGACCCATTATGACATCATCGGCCCTTTATGACATTACCATCCCATTATGACATCATCGGCCCATTATGACATCATCGACCCATTATGACATCATCGGCCCATTATGACATCATCGGCCCATGATGACATCATCGACCCATGATGACATCATCGACCCATTATGACATCATCGGCCCATTATGACATCATCGGCCTATCATGACATCATCGACCCATTATGACATCATCGACCCATTATGAAATCATCGACCCATTATGACATCATCGGCCCATTATGACATCATCGACCCATTATGACATCATCGGCCCATTATGACATCATCGACCCATTATGACATTATCGACCCATTATGACATCATTGACAGATTATGACATCATCGGCCCATTATGACATCATCGACCCATTATGACATCATCGATTCATTATGACATCATCGGCCTATTATGACATCATCGACCCATTATGACATCATCGGCCCATTATGACATCATCGACCCATTATGACATCATCGGCCCATTATGACATCATCGACCCATTATGACATCATCGGCCAATTATGACATCATCGACCCATTATGACATCAACGATTCATTATGACATCATCGGCCCATTATGACATCATCGACCCATTATGACATCATCGGCCTATTATGACATCATCGACCCATTATGACATCATCGCCCCATTATGACATCATCGACCCATTATGACATCATCGACCCATTATGAAATCATCAAACCATTATGACATCATCGGCCCATTATGACATCATCGACCCATTATGACATCATGGACCCATTATGACATCATGGGCCCATTATGACATCATCGGCCCATTATGACATCATCGGCCTTTTAAGACATCATCCACCCATTATGACATCATCGGACCATTATGACATCATCGACCCATTAAGACATCATCGGCCAATTATGACATCATCGACCCATTATGACATCATCGGCCCATTATGACATCATCGACCCATTATGACATCATCAGCCTATTATGACATCATCGACCCATTATGACATCATCGGCCCTTTATGACATCATCGACCCATTATGACATCATCGGCCCATTATGACATCATCGGCCCATTATGACATCATCGACCCATTATGACATCATCGACCCATTATGACATCATCGCCCCATTATGACATCATCGACCCATTATGACATCATCGACCCATTATGAATACATCAAACCATTATGACATCATCGGCCCATTATGACATCATCGACCCATTATGACATCATCGACCCATTATGACATCATCGGCCTTTTAAGACATCATCCACCCATTATGACATCATCGGACCATTATGACATCATCGACCCATTATGACATCATCGGCCAATTATGACATCATCGACCCATTATGACATCATCGGCCCATTATAACATCATCGACCCATTATGACATCATCAGCCTGTTATGACATCATCGACCCATTATGACATCATCGACCCATTATGACATCATCGGCCCATTATGACATCATCGACCCATTATGACATCATCGGCCCATTATGACATCATCGACCCATTATGACATCATCGGCCCATTATGACATCATCGGCCCATTATGACATCATCGGCCCATTATGACATCATCGACCCATTATGACATCATCGGCCCATTATGACATCATCGACCCATTATGACATCATCGACCCATTATGACATCATCGACCCATTATGACATCATCCACCCATTATGACATCATCGGCACATTATGACATCATCGACCCATTATGACATCATCGATTCATTATGACATCATCGGCCTATTATGACATCATCGACCCATTATGACATCATCGACCCATTATGACATAATCGGCCCATTATGACATCATCGACCCATTATGACATCATCGACTCATTATGACATCATCGGCCCATTATGACATCATCGACCCATTATGACATCATCGGCCCATAATGACATCATCGACCCATTATGACATCATCGGCCCATTATGACATCATCGGCCCATTATGACATCATCGGCCCATTATGACATCATCGACCCATTATGACATCATCGACCCATTATGACATCATCGACCCATTATGACATCATCGACCCATTATGACATCATCGGCCCTTTATGACATTACCATCCCATTATGACATCATCGGCCCATTATGACATCATCGACCCATTATGACATCATCGGCCCATTATGACATCATCGGCCCATGATGACATCATCGACCCATGATGACATCATCGACCCATTATGACATCATCGGCCCATTATGACATCATCGGCCTATCATGACATCATCGACCCATTATGACATCATCGACCCATTATGAAATCATCAAACCATTATGACATCATCGGCCCATTATGACATCATCGACCCATTATGACATCATCGACCCATTATGACATCATCGACCTATTATGACATCATCGACCCATTATTATGACATCATCGACCTATTATGACATCATCGGCCCTTTATGACATCATCGACCCATTATGACATCATCGATTCATTATGACATCATCGGCCCATTATGACATCATCGACCCATTATGACATCATCGGCCCATTATGACATCATCGGCCCATTATGACATCATCGACCCATTATGACATCATCGGCCAATTATGACATCATCGACCCATTATGACATCATCGACCCATTATGACATCATCGGCCCATTATGACATCATCGACCCATTATGACATCATCGACCCATTATGACATCATCGGCCCATTATGACATCATCGACCCATTATGACATCATCGACCCATTATGACATCATCAACCCATTATGACATCATCGGCCCATAATGACATCATCGACCCATTATGACATCATCGGCCCATTATGACATCATCGGCCCATTATGACATCATCGGCCCATTATGACATCATCGACCCATTATGACATCATCGGCCCATTATGACATCATCGACCCATTATGACATCATCGACCCATTATGACATCATCGACCCATTATGACATCATCGGCCCTTTATGACATTACCATCCCATTATGACATCATCGGCCCATTATGACATCATCGACCCATTATGACATCATCGGCCCATTATGACATCATCGGCCCATGATGATATCATCGACCCATGATGACATCATCGACCCATTATGACATCATCGGCCCATTATGACATCATCGGCCTATCATGACATCATCGGCCCATTATGACATCATCGACCCATTATGACATCATCGGCCAATTATGACATCATCGACCCATTATGACATCATCGACCTATTATGACATCATCGACCCATTATTATGACATCATCGACTTATTATGACATCATCGGCCCTTTATGACATCATCGACCCATTATGACATCATCGATTCATTATGACATCATCGGCCCATTATGACATCATCGACCTATTATGACATCATCGGCCCATTATGACATCATCGGCCCATTATGACATCATCGACCCATTATGACATCATCGGTCAATTATGACATCATCGACCCATTATGACATCATCGACCCATTATGACATCATCGGCCCATTATGACATCATCGACCCATTATGACATCATCGACCCATTATGACATCATCGACCCATTATGACATCATCGGCCCATTATGACATCATCGACCCATTATGACATCATCGACCCATTATGACATCATCGACCCATTATGACATCATCGGCCCTTTATGACATTACCATCCCATTATGACATCATCGGCCCATTATGACATCATCGACCCATTATGACATCATCGGCCCATTATGACATCATCGGCCCATGATGATATCATCGACCCATGATGACATCATCGACCCATTATGACATCATCGGCCCATTATGACATCATCGGCCTATCATGACATCATCGGCCCATTATGACATCATCGACCCATTATGACATCATCGGCCAATTATGACATCATCGACCCATTATGACATCATCGGCCCTTTATGACATCATCGACCCATTATGAAATCATCGACCCATTATGACATCATCGGCCCATTATGACATCATCGACCCATTATGACATCATCGACCCATTATGACATCATCGACCCATTATGACATCATCGGCCCTTTATGACATCACCATCCCATTATGACATCATCGGCCCATTATGACATCATCGGCCCATTATGACATCATCGGCCCATGATGACATCATCGACCCATGATGACATCATAGACCCATTATGACATCATCGACCCATTATGACATCATCGGCCCATTATGACATCATCGACCCATTATGACATCATCGACCCATTATGACATCATCGACCCATTATGACATCATCAAACCATTATGACATCATCGTCCCATTATGACATCATCGACCCATTATGACATCATCGACCCATTATGACATCATCGACCCATTATGACATCATCGGCCAAATATGACATCATCGACCCATTATGACATCATCGGCCCTGTATGACATCATCGGCCCATTATGACATCATCGACCCATTATGACATCATCGACCCATTATGACATCATCGACCCATTATGACATCATCGGCCCATTATGACATCATCGACCCATTATGACATCATCGGCCCTTTATGACATCATCGACCCATTATGACATCATCGACCCATTATGACATCATCGGCCCAGTATGACATCATCGACCCATTATGACATCATCGGCCCTTTATGACATCACCATCCCATTATGACATCATCGGCCCATTATGACATCATCGGCCCATTATAACATCATCGACCCATTATGACATCATCGGCCCTTTATGACATCATCGACCCATTATGACATCATCGACCCATTATGACATCATCGGCCCATTATGACATCATCGACCCATTATGACATCATCGACCCATTATGACATCATCGACCCATTATGACATCATCGACCCATTATGACATCATCGGCCCTTTATTACATCACCATCCCATTATGACATCATCGGCCCATTATGACATCATCGACCCATTATGACATCATCGCCCCATTATGACATCATCGACCCATTATGACATCATCGACCCATTATGAAATCATCAAACCATTATGACATCATCGGCCCATTATGACATCATCGACCCATTATGACATCATCGACCCATTATGACATCATGGGCCCATTATGACATCATCGGCCCATTATGACATCATCGGCCTTTTAAGACATCATCCACCCATTATGACATCATCGGACCATTATGACATCATCGACCCATTAAGACATCATCGGCCAATTATGACATCATCGACCCATTATGACATCATCGGCCCATTATGACATCATCGACCCATTATGACATCATCAGCCTATTATGACATCATCGACCCATTATGACATCATCGGCCCTTTATGACATCATCGACCCATTATGACATCATCGGCCCATTATGACATCATCGGCCCATTATGACATCATCGACCCATTATGACATCATCGACCCATTATGACATCATCGCCCCATTATGACATCATCGACCCATTATGACATCATCGACCCATTATGAATACATCAAACCATTATGACATCATCGGCCCATTATGACATCATCGACCCATTATGACATCATCGACCCATTATGACATCATCGGCCTTTTAAGACATCATCCACCCATTATGACATCATCGGACCATTATGACATCATCGACCCATTATGACATCATCGGCCAATTATGACATCATCGACCCATTATGACATCATCGGCCCATTATAACATCATCGACCCATTATGACATCATCAGCCTGTTATGACATCATCGACCCATTATGACATCATCGACCCATTATGACATCATCGGCCCATTATGACATCATCGACCCATTATGACATCATCGGCCCATTATGACATCATCGACCCATTATGACATCATCGGCCCATTATGACATCATCGGCCCATTATGACATCATCGGCCCATTATGACATCATCGACCCATTATGACATCATCGGCCCATTATGACATCATCGACCCATTATGACATCATCGACCCATTATGACATCATCGACCCATTATGACATCATCCACCCATTATGACATCATCGGCACATTATGACATCATCGACCCATTATGACATCATCGATTCATTATGACATCATCGGCCTATTATGACATCATCGACCCATTATGACATCATCGACCCATTATGACATAATCGGCCCATTATGACATCATCGACCCATTATGACATCATCGACTCATTATGACATCATCGGCCCATTATGACATCATCGACCCATTATGACATCATCGGCCCATAATGACATCATCGACCCATTATGACATCATCGGCCCATTATGACATCATCGGCCCATTATGACATCATCGGCCCATTATGACATCATCGACCCATTATGACATCATCGACCCATTATGACATCATCGACCCATTATGACATCATCGACCCATTATGACATCATCGGCCCTTTATGACATTACCATCCCATTATGACATCATCGGCCCATTATGACATCATCGACCCATTATGACATCATCGGCCCATTATGACATCATCGGCCCATGATGACATCATCGACCCATGATGACATCATCGACCCATTATGACATCATCGGCCCATTATGACATCATCGGCCTATCATGACATCATCGACCCATTATGACATCATCGACCCATTATGAAATCATCAAACCATTATGACATCATCGGCCCATTATGACATCATCGACCCATTATGACATCATCGACCCATTACGACATCATCGACCTATTATGACATCATCGACCCATTATTATGACATCATCGACCTATTATGACATCATCGGCCCTTTATGACATCATCGACCCATTATGACATCATCGATTCATTATGACATCATCGGCCCATTATGACATCATCGACCCATTATGACATCATCGGCCCATTATGACATCATCGGCCCATTATGACATCATCGACCCATTATGACATCATCGGCCAATTATGACATCATCGACCCATTATGACATCATCGACCCATTATGACATCATCGGCCCATTATGACATCATCGACCCATTATGACATCATCGACCCATTATGACATCATCGGCCCATTATGACATCATCGACCCATTATGACATCATCGACCCATTATGACATCATCAACCCATTATGACATCATCGGCCCATAATGACATCATCGACCCATTATGACATCATCGGCCCATTATGACATCATCGGCCCATTATGACATCATCGGCCCATTATGACATCATCGACCCATTATGACATCATCGGCCCATTATGACATCATCGACCCATTATGACATCATCGACCCATTATGACATCATCGACCCATTATGACATCATCGGCCCTTTATGACATTACCATCCCATTATGACATCATCGGCCCATTATGACATCATCGACCCATTATGACATCATCGGCCCATTATGACATCATCGGCCCATGATGATATCATCGACCCATGATGACATCATCGACCCATTATGACATCATCGGCCCATTATGACATCATCGGCCTATCATGACATCATCGGCCCATTATGACATCATCGACCCATTATGACATCATCGGCCAATTATGACATCATCGACCCATTATGACATCATCGACCTATTATGACATCATCGACCCATTATTATGACATCATCGACTTATTATGACATCATCGGCCCTTTATGACATCATCGACCCATTATGACATCATCGATTCATTATGACATCATCGGCCCATTATGACATCATCGACCTATTATGACATCATCGGCCCATTATGACATCATCGGCCCATTATGACATCATCGACCCATTATGACATCATCGGTCAATTATGACATCATCGACCCATTATGACATCATCGACCCATTATGACATCATCGGCCCATTATGACATCATCGACCCATTATGACATCATCGACCCATTATGACATCATCGACCCATTATGACATCATCGGCCCATTATGACATCATCGACCCATTATGACATCATCGACCCATTATGACATCATCGACCCATTATGACATCATCGGCCCTTTATGACATTACCATCCCATTATGACATCATCGGCCCATTATGACATCATCGACCCATTATGACATCATCGGCCCATTATGACATCATCGGCCCATGATGATATCATCGACCCATGATGACATCATCGACCCATTATGACATCATCGGCCCATTATGACATCATCGGCCTATCATGACATCATCGGCCCATTATGACATCATCGACCCATTATGACATCATCGGCCAATTATGACATCATCGACCCATTATGACATCATCGGCCCTTTATGACATCATCGACCCATTATGAAATCATCGACCCATTATGACATCATCGGCCCATTATGACATCATCGACCCATTATGACATCATCGACCCATTATGACATCATCGACCCATTATGACATCATCGGCCCTTTATGACATCACCATCCCATTATGACATCATCGGCCCATTATGACATCATCGGCCCATTATGACATCATCGGCCCATGATGACATCATCGACCCATGATGACATCATAGACCCATTATGACATCATCGACCCATTATGACATCATCGGCCCATTATGACATCATCGACCCATTATGACATCATCGACCCATTATGACATCATCGACCCATTATGACATCATCAAACCATTATGACATCATCGTCCCATTATGACATCATCGACCCATTATGACATCATCGACCCATTATGACATCATCGACCCATTATGACATCATCGGCCAAATATGACATCATCGACCCATTATGACATCATCGGCCCTGTATGACATCATCGGCCCATTATGACATCATCGACCCATTATGACATCATCGACCCATTATGACATCATCGACCCATTATGACATCATCGGCCCATTATGACATCATCGACCCATTATGACATCATCGGCCCTTTATGACATCATCGACCCATTATGACATCATCGACCCATTATGACATCATCGGCCCAGTATGACATCATCGACCCATTATGACATCATCGGCCCTTTATGACATCACCATCCCATTATGACATCATCGGCCCATTATGACATCATCGGCCCATTATAACATCATCGACCCATTATGACATCATCGGCCCTTTATGACATCATCGACCCATTATGACATCATCGACCCATTATGACATCATCGGCCCATTATGACATCATCGACCCATTATGACATCATCGACCCATTATGACATCATCGACCCATTATGACATCATCGACCCATTATGACATCATCGGCCCTTTATTACATCACCATCCCATTATGACATCATCGGCCCATTATGACATCATCGACCCATTATGACATCATCGCCCCATTATGACATCATCGACCCATTATGACATCATCGACCCATTATGAAATCATCAAACCATTATGACATCATCGGCCCATTATGACATCATCGACCCATTATGACATCATCGACCCATTATGACATCATGGGCCCATTATGACATCATCGGCCCATTATGACATCATCGGCCTTTTAAGACATCATCCACCCATTATGACATCATCGGACCATTATGACATCATCGACCCATTATGACATCATCGGCCAATTATGACATCATCGACCCATTATGACATCATCGGCCCATTATGACATCATCGACCCATTATGACATCATCAGCCTATTATGACATCATCGACCCATTATGACATCATCGGCCCTTTATGACATCATCGACCCATTATGACATCATCGGCCCATTATGACATCATCGGCCCATTATGACATCATCGACCCATTATGACATCATCGACCCATTATGACATCATCGCCCCATTATGACATCATCGACCCATTATGACATCATCGACCCATTATGAAATCATCAAACCATTATGACATCATCGGCCCATTATGACATCATCGACCCATTATGACATCATCGACCCATTATGACATCATCGGCCCATTATGACATCATCGGCCCATTATGACATCATCGGCCTTTTAAGACATCATCGACCCATTATGACATCATCGGACCATTATGACATCATCGACCCATTATGACATCATCGGCCAATTATGACATCATCGACCCATTATGACATCATCGGCCCATTATGACATCATCGACCCATTATGACATCATCAGCCTGTTATGACATCATCGACCCATTATGACATCATCGACCCATTATGACATCATCGGCCCATTATGACATCATCGACCCATTATGACATCATCGGCCCATTATGACATCATCGACCCATTATGACATCATCGGCCCATTATGACATCATCGACCCATTATGACATCATCGGCCCATTATGACATCATCGACCCATTATGACATCACCATCCCATTATGACATCATCGGCCCATTATGACATCATCGGCCCATTATAACATCATCGACCCATTATGACATCATCGGCCCTTTATGACATCATCGACCCATTATGACATCATCGACCCATTATGACATCATCGGCCCATTATGACATCATCGACCCATTATGACATCATCGACCCATTATGACATCATCGACCCATTATGACATCATCGACCCATTATGACATCATCGGCCCTTTATGACATCACCATCCCATTATGACATCATCGGCCCATTATGACATCATCGACCCATTATGACATCATCGCCCCATTATGACATCATCGACCCATTATGACATCATCGACCCATTATGAAATCATCAAACCATTATGACATCATCGGCCCATTATGACATCATCGACCCATTATGACATCATCGACCCATTATGACATCATGGGCCCATTATGACATCATCGGCCCATTATGACATCATCGGCCTTTTAAGACATCATCCACCCATTATGACATCATCGGACCATTATGACATCATCGACCCATTATGACATCATCGGCCAATTATGACATCATCGACCCATTATGACATCATCGGCCCATTATGACATCATCGACCCATTATGACATCATCAGCCTATTATGACATCATCGACCCATTATGACATCATCGGCCCTTTATGACATCATCGACCCATTATGACATCATCGGCCCATTATGACATCATCGGCCCATTATGACATCATCGACCCATTATGACATCATCGACCCATTATGACATCATCGCCCCATTATGACATCATCGACCCATTATGACATCATCGACCCATTATGAAATCATCAAACCATTATGACATCATCGGCCCATTATGACATCATCGACCCATTATGACATCATCGACCCATTATGACATCATGGGCCCATTATGACATCATCGGCCCATTATGACATCATCGGCCTTTTAAGACATCATCGACCCATTATGACATCATCGGACCATTATGACATCATCGACCCATTATGACATCATCGGCCAATTATGATATCATCGACCCATTATGACATCATCGGCCCATTATGACATCATCGACCCATTATGACATCATCAGCCTGTTATGACATCATCGACCCATTATGACATCATCGACCCATTATGACATCATCGGCCCATTATGACATCATCGACCCATTATGACATCATCGGCCCATTATGACATCATCGACCCATTATGACATCATCGGCCCATTATGACATCATCGACCCATTATGACATCATCGGCCCATTATGACATCATCGACCCATTATGACATCATCGGCCCATTATGACATCATCGACCCATTATGACATCATCGGCCCATTATGACATCATCGACCCATTATGACATCATCGACCCATTATGACATCATCAACCCATTATGACATCATCAACCCATTATGACATCATCGACCCATTATGACATCATCGGCACATTATGACATCATCGACCCATTATGACATCATCGATTCATTATGACATCATCGGCCTATTATGACATCATCGACCCATTATGACATCATCGACCCATTATGACATAATCGGCCCATTATGACATCATCGACCCATTATGACATCATCGACTCATTATGACATCATCGGCCCATTATGACATCATCGACCCATTATGACATCATCGGCCCATTATGACATCATCGGCCCATTATGACATCATCGGCCCATTATGACATCATCGACCCATTATGACATCATCGGCCCATTATGACATCATCGACCCATTATGACATCATCGACCCATTATGACATCATCGACCCATTATGACATCATCGGCCCTTTATGACATTACCATCCCATTATGACATCATCGGCCCATTATGACATCATCGACCCATTATGACATCATCGGCCCTTTATGACATCATCGACCCATTATGACATCATCGACCCATTATGACATCATCGGCCCATTATGACATCATCGACCCATTATGACATCATCGGCCCTTTATGACATCACCATCCCATTATGACATCATCGGCCCATTATGACATCATCGGCCCATTATGACATCATCGACCCATTATGACATCATCGGCCCTTTATGACATCATCGACCCATTATGACATCATCGACCCATTATGACATCATCGGCCCATTATGACATCATCGACCCATTATGACATCATCGACCCATTATGACATCATCGACCCATTATGACATCATCGACCCATTATGACATCATCGGCCCTTTATGACATCACCATCCCATTATGACATCATCGGCCCATTATGACATCATCGACCCATGATGACATCATAGACCCATTATGACATCATCGACCCATTATGACATCATCGGCCCATTATGACATCATCGACCCATTATGACATCATCGACCCATTATGACATCATCGACCCATTATGACATCATCAAACCATTATGACATCATCGTCCCATTATGACATCATCGACCCATTATGACATCATCGACCCATTATGACATCATGGGCCCATTATAACATCATCGGCCCATTATGACATCATCGGCCCTTTAAGACATCATCCACCCATTATGACATCATCGGACCATTATGACATCATCGACCCATTATGACATCATCGGCCAAATATGACATCATCGACCCATTATGACATCATCGGCCCTGTATGACATCATCGGCCCATTATGACATCATCGACCCATTATGACATCATCGACCCATTATGACATCATCGGCCCATTATGACATCATCGACCCATTATGACATCATCGGCCCTTTATGACATCATCGACCCATTATGACATCATCGACCCATTATGACATCATCGGCCCAGTATGACATCATCGACCCATTATGACATCATCGGCCCTTTATGACATCACCATCCCATTATGACATCATCGGCCCATTATGACATCATCGGCCCATTATGACATCATCGACCCATTATGACATCATCGGCCCTTTATGACATCATCGACCCATTATGACATCATCGACCCATTATGACATCATCGGCCCATTATGACATCATCGACCCATTATGACATCATCGACCCATTATGACATCATCGACCCATTATGACATCATCGACCCATTATGACATCATCGGCCCTTTATGACATCACCATCCCATTATGACATCATCGGCCCATTATGACATCATCGACCCATTATGACATCATCGCCCCATTATGACATCATCGACCCATTATGACATCATCGACCCATTATGAAATCATCAAACCATTATGACATCATCGGCCCATTATGACATCATCGACCCATTATGACATCATCGACCCATTATGACATCATGGGCCCATTATGACATCATCGGCCCATTATGACATCATCGACCCATTATGACATCATCGACCCATTATGAAATCATCAAACCATTATGACATCATCGGCCCATTATGACATCATCGACCCATTATGACATCATCGACCCATTATGACATCATGGGCCCATTATGACATCATCGGCCCATTATGACATCATCGGCCTTTTAAGACATCATCGACCCATTATGACATCATCGGACCATTATGACATCATCGACCCATTATGACATCATCGGCCAATTATGACATCATCGACCCATTATGACAACATCGGCCCATTATGACATCATCGACCCATTATGACATCATCAGCCTGTTATGACATCATCGACCCATTATGACATCATCGACCCATTATGACATCATCGGCCCATTATGACATCATCGACCCATTATGACATCATCGGCCCATTATGACATCATCGACCCATTATGACATCATCGGCCCATTATGACATCATCGACCCATTATGATATCATCGGCCCATTATGACATCATCGACCCATTATGACATCATCGGCCCATTATGACATCATCGACCCATTATGACATCATCGGCCCATTATGACATCATCGACCCATTATGACATCATCGACCCATTATGACATCATCAACCCATTATGACATCATCAACCCATTATGACATCATCGACCCATTATGACATCATCGGCACATTATGACATCATCGACCCATTATGACATCATCGATTCATTATTACATCATCGGCCTATTATGACATCATCGACCCATTATGACATCATCGACCCATTATGACATAATCGGCCCATTATGATATCATCGACCCATTATGACATCATCGACTCATTATGACATCATCGGCCCATTATGACATCATCGACCCATTATGACATCATCGGCCCATAATGACATCATCGACCCATTATGACATCATCGGCCCATTATGACATCATCGGCCCATTATGACATCATCGGCCCATTATGACATCATCGACCCATTATGACATCATCGACCCATTATGACATCATCGACCCATTATGACATCATCGGCCCTTTATGACATTACCATCCCATTATGACATCATCGGCCCATTATGACATCATCGACCCATTATGACATCATCGGCCCATTATGACATCATCGGCCCATGATGACATCATCGACCCATGATGACATCATCGACCCATTATGACATCATCGACCCATTATGACATCATCGGCCCATTATGACATCATCGACCCATTATGACATCATCGACCCATTATGACATCATCGACCCATTATGACATCATCGCCCCATTATGACATCATCGACCCATTATGACATCATCGACCCATTATGAAATCATCAAACCATTATGACATCATCGGCCCATTATGACATCATCGACCCATTATGACATCATCGACCCATTATGACATCATCGGCCCATTATGACATCATCGGCCTTTTATGACATCATCCTCCCATTATGACATCATCGGACCATTATGACATCATCGACCCATTATGACATCATCGGCCAATTATGACATCATCGACCCATTATGACATCATCGGCCCATTATGACATCATCGACCCATTATGACATCATCGGCCTATTATGACATCATCGACCCATTATGACATCATCGACCCATTATGACATCATCGGCCCATTATGACATCATCGACCCATTATGACATCATCGACTCATTATGACATCATCGGCCCATTATGACATCATCGACCCATTATGACATCATCGGCCCATTATGACATCATCGACCCATTATGACATCATCGACCCATTATGACATCATCGGCCCACTATGACATCATCGACCCATTATGACATCATCGGCCCATTATGACATCATCGACCCATTATGACATCATCGGCCCATTATGACATCATCGACCCATTATGACATCATCGGCCCATTATGACATCATCGACCCATTATGACATCACCGGCCCATTATGACATCATCGACCCATTATGACATCATCGGCCCATTATGACATCGTCGGCCCATTGTGACATCGTCGGCCCATTATGACATCATCGACCCATTATGACATCATCGACCCATTATGACACCATCAACCCATTATGACATCATCGGCCCATTATGACATCATCGACCCATTATGACATCATCGACTCATTATGAAATCATCGACCCATTATGATCATCATCAACCCATTATGACATCATCGGCCCATTATGACATCATCGACCCATTATGACATTATCGGCCCATTATGACATCATCGACCCATTATGACATCATCGACCCATTATGACATCATCGGTCCATTATGACATCATCGACCCATTATGACATCATCGGCCCTTTATGACATCATCGACCCATTATGACATCATCGGCCCATTATGACATCATCGGCCCATTATGACATCATCGACCCATTATGACATCATCGACCCATTATGACATCATCGACCCATTATGACATCATCGGCCCTTTATGACATCATCGGCCCATTATGACATCATCGGCCCATTATGACATCATCGACCCATTATGACATCATCGGCCCATTATGACATCATCGGCCCATGATGACATTATCGACCCATGATGACATCATCGACCCATTATGACATCATCGACTCATTATGACATCATCGGCCCATTATGACATCATCGACCCATTATGACATCATCGACCCATTATGACATCATCGGCCCTTTATGACATCATCGACCCATTATGACATCATCGACCCATTATGACATCATCGACCCATTATGACATCATCGACCCATTATGACATCATCGACCCATTATGACATCATCGGCCCTTTATGACATCACTATCCCATTATGACATCATCGGCCCATTATGACATCATCGACCCATTATGACATCATCGCCCCATTATGACATCATCGACCCATTATGACATCATCGACCCATTATGAAATCATCAAACCATTATGACATCATCGGCCCATTATGACATCATCGACCCATTATGACATCATCGACCCATTATGACATCATCGGCCCATTATGACATCATCGGCCCATTATGACATCATCGGCCTTTTAAGACATCATCCACCCATTATGACATCATCGGACCATTATGACATCATCGACCCATTATGACATCATCGGCCCATTATGACATCATCGACCCATTATGACATCATCGCCCCATTATGACATCATCGCCCCATTATGACATCATCGACCCATTATGACATCATCGACCCATTATGAAATCATCAAACCATTATGACATCATCGGCCCATTATGACATCATCGACCCATTATGACATCATCGACCCATTATGAAATCATCAAACCATTATGACATCATCGGCCCATTATGACATCATCGACCCATTATGACATCATCGACCCATTATGACATCATGGGCCCATTATGACATCATCGGCCCATTATGACATCATCGGCCTTTTAAGACATCATCGACCCATTATGACATCATCGACCCATTATGACATCATCGGCCAATTATGACATCATCGACCCATTATGACATCATCGGCCCATTATGACATCATCGACCCATTATGACATCATCAGCCTGTTATGACATCATCGACCCATTATGACATCATCGACCCATTATGACATCATCGGCCCATTATGACATCATCGACCCATTATGACATCATCGGCCCATTATGACATCATCGACCCATTATGACATCATCGGCCCATTATGACATCATCGACCCATTATGACATCATCGGCCCATTATGACATCATCGACCCATTATGACATCATCGGCCCATTATGACATCATCGACCCATTATGACATCATCGGCCCATTATGACATCATCGACCCATTATGACATCATCGACCCATTATGACATCATCAACCCATTATGACATCATCAACCCATTATGACATCATCGACCCATTATGACATCATCGGCACATTATGACATCATCGACCCATTATGACATCATCGATTCATTATGACATCATCGGCCTATTATGACATCATCGACCCATTATGACATCATCGACCCATTATGACATAATCGGCCCATTATGACATCATCGACCCATTATGACATCATCGACTCATTATGACATCATCGGCCCATTATGACATCATCGACCCATTATGACATCATCGGCCCATAATGACATCATCGACCCATTATGACATCATCGGCCCATTATGACATCATCGGCCCATTATGACATCATCGGCCCATTATGACATCATCGACCCATTATGACATCATCGGCCCATTATGACATCATCGACCCATTATGACATCATCGACCCATTATGACATCATCGACCCATTATGACATCATCGGCCCTTTATGACATTACCATCCCATTATGACATCATCGGCCCATTATGACATCATCGACCCATTATGACATCATCGGCCCATTATGACATCATCGGCCCATGATGACATCATCGACCCATGATGGCATCATCGACCCATTATGACATCATCGACCCATTATGACATCATCGACCCATTATGACATCATCAACCCATTATGACATCATCGGCCCATTATGACATCATCGACCCATTATGACATCATCGACCCATTATGACATCATCGGCCCATTATGACATCATCGACCCATTATGACATCATCGGCCCTTTATGACATCATCGACCCATTATGACATCATCGACCCATTATGAAATCATCGGCCCATTATGACATCATCGACCCATTATGACATCATCGGCCCTTTATGACATCACCATCCCATTATGACATCATCGGCCCATTATGACATCATCGGCCCATTATGACATCATCGACCCATTATGACATCATCGGCCCTTTATGACATCATCGACCCATTATGACATCATCGACCCATTATGACATCATCGGCCCATTATGACATCATCGACCCATTATGACATCATCGACCCATTATGACATCATCGACCCATTATGACATCATCGGCCCTTTATGACATCACCATCCCATTATGACATCATCGGCCCATTATGACATCATCGACCCATTATGACATCATCGGCCCATTATGACATCATCGGCCCATGATGACATCATCGACCCATGATGACATCATCGACCCATTATGACATCATCGACCCATTATGACATCATCGGCCCATTATGACATCATCGACCCATTATGACATCATCGACCCATTATGACATCATCGCCCCATTATGACATCATCGACCCATTATGACATCATCGACCCATTATGAAATCATCAAACCATTATGACATCATCGGCCCATTATGACATCATCGACCCATTATGACATCATCGACCCATTATGACATCATCGGCCCATTATGACATCATCGGCCTTTTATGACATCATCCTCCCATTATGACATCATCGGACCATTATGACATCATCGACCCATTATGACATCATCGGCCAATTATGACATCATCGACCCATTATGACATCATCGGCCCATTATGACATCATCGACCCATTATGACATCATCGGCCTATTATGACATCATCGACCCATTATGACATCATCGACCCATTATGACATCATCGGCCCATTATGACATCATCGACCCATTATGACATCATCGGCCAATTATGACATCATCGACCCATTATGACATCATCGGCCCATTATGACATCATCGACTCATTATGACATCATCGGCCCATTATGACATCATCGACCCATTATGACATCATCGGCCCATTATGACATCATCGACCCATTATGACATCATCGACCCATTATGACATCATCGGCCCATTATGACATCATCGACCCATTATGACATCATCGGCCCATTATGACATCATCGACCCATTATGACATCATCGGCCCATTATGACATCATCGACCCATTATGACATCATCGGCCCATTATGACATCATCGACCCATTATGACATCACCGGCCCATTATGACATCATCGACCCATTATGACATCATCGGCCCTTTATGACATCGTCGGCCCATTGTGACATCGTCGGCCCATTATGACATCATCGACCCATTATGACATCATCGACCCATTATGACACCATCAACCCATTATGACATCATCGGCCCATTATGACATCATCGACCCATTATGACATCATCGACCCATTATGAAATCATCGACCCATTATGATCATCATCAACCCATTATGACATCATCGGCCCATTATGACATCATCGACCCATTATGACATTATCGGCCCATTATGACATCATCGACCCATTATGACATCATCGACCCATTATGACATCATCGGTCCATTATGACATCATCGACCCATTATGACATCATCGGCCCATTATGACATCATCGACCCATTATGACATCATCGACCCATTATGACATCATTGGCCCATTATGACATCATCGGCCCATTATGACATCATCGACCCATTATGACATCATCGACTCATTATGACATCATCAACCTATTATGACATCATCGGCCCATTATGACATCATCGACCCATTATGACATCATAGACCCATTATGACATCATCGACCCATTAGGACATCACCGGCCCTTTATGACATCACCGGCCCATTATGACATCACCGGCCCATTATGACATCATCGACCCATTATGACATCATTGGCCCATTATGACATCATCGACCCATTAAGAAATCATCGACCCATTATGACATCATCGGCCCATTATGACATCATCGACCCATTATGACATCATCGGCCCATTATGACATCATCGACCCATTATGACATTATCGACCCATTATGACATCATTGACCGATTATGACATCATCGGCCCATTATGACATCATCGACCCATTATGACATCATCGATTCATTATGACATCATCGGCCCATTATGACATCATCGGCCCTTTATGACATCACCATCCCATTATGACATCATCGGCCCATTATGACATCATCGGCCCATTATGACATCATCGACCCATTATGACATCATCGGCCCTTTATGACATCATCGACCCATTATGACATCATCGACCCATTATGACATCATCGGCCCATTATGACATCATCGACCCATTATGACATCATCGACCCATTATGACATCATCGACCCATTATGACATCATCGGCCCTTTATGACATCACCATCCCATTATGACATCATCGGCCCATTATGACATCATCGACCCATTATGACATCATCGGCCCATTATGACATCATCGGCCCATGATGACATTATCGACCCATGATGACATCATCGACCCATTATGACATCATCGACCCATTATGACATCATCGGCCCATTATGACATCATCGACCCATTATGACATCATCGACCCATTATGACATCATCGCCCCATTATGACATCATCGACCCATTATGACATCATCGACCCATTATGAAATCATCAAACCATTATGACATCATCGGCCCATTATGACATCATCGACCCATTATGACATCATCGACCCATTATGACATCATCGGCCCATTATGACATCATCGGCCTTTTATGACATCACCCTCCCATTATGACATCATCGGACCATTATGACATCATCGACCCATTATGACATCATCGGCCAATTATGACATCATCGACCCATTATGACATCATCGACCCATTATGACATCATGGGCCTATTATGACATCATCGACCCATTATGACATCATCGACCCATTATGACATCATCGGCCCATTATGACATCATCAACCCATTATGACATCATCGACTCATTATGACATCATCGGCCCATTATGACATCATCGACCCATTATGACATCATCGGCCCATTATGACATCATCGACCCATTATGATATCATCGACCCATTATGACATCATCGGCCCATTATGACATCATCGACCCATTATGACATCATCGGCCCATTATGACATCATCGACCCATTATGACATCATCGGCCCATTATGACATCATCGACCCATTATGACATCATCGGCCCATTATGACATCATCGACCCATTATGACATCACCGGCCCATTATGACATCATCGACCCATTATGACATCATCGGCCCATTATGACATCGTCGGCCCATTATTACATCGTCGGCCCATTATGACATCATCGACCCATTATGACATCATCGACCCATTATGACATCATCGACCCATTATGACACCATCAACCCATTATGACATCATCGACCCATTATGACATCATCGACCCATTATGAAATCATCGACCCATTATGATCATCATCAACCCATTATGACATCATCGGCCCATTATGACATCATCGACCCATTATGACATTATCGGCCCATTATGACATCATCGACCCATTATGACATCATCGACCCATTATGACATCATCGGTCCATTATGACATCATCGACCCATTATGACATCATCGGCCCATTATGACATCATCGACCCATTATGACATCATTGGCCCATTATGACATCATCGGCCCATTATGACATCATCGGCCCATTATGACATCATCGACCCATTATGACATCATCGACCCATTATGACATCATCGACCCATTAGGACATCACCGGCCCTTTATGACATCACCGGCCCATTATGACATCACCGGCCCATTATGACATCATCGACCCATTATGACATCATTGGCCCATTATAACATCATCGACCCATTAAGAAATCATCGACCCATTATGACATCATCGGCCCATTATGACATCATCGACCCATTATGACATCATCGGCCCATTATGACATCATCGACCCATTATGACATTATCGACCCATTATGACATCATTGACCGATTATGACATCATCGGCCCATTATGACATCATCAACCCATTATGACATCATCGATTCATTACGACATCAACGGCCTATTATGACATCATCGACCCATTATGACATCATCGGCCCATTATGACATCATCGACCCATTATGACATCATCGGCCCATTTTGACATCATCGACCCATTATGACATCATCAGCCCATTATGACATCATCGACCCATTATGACATCATCGGCCAATTATGACATCATCGACCCATTATGACATCATCGATTCATTATGACATCATCGGCCCATTATGACATCATTGACCCATTATGACATCATCGGCCTATTATGACATCATCGACCCATTATGACATCATCGCCCATTATGACATCATCGACCCATTATGAAATCATCGGCCCATTATGACATCATGGACCCATTATGACATCTTCGGCACATTATGACATCATCGACCCATTATGACATCATCGACCCATTATGACATCATCGACCCATTATGACATCATCGACCCATTATGACATAATCGGCTCATTATGACATCATCGAACCATTATGACATCATCGACCCATTATGACATCATCGACCCATTATGACATCATCGACCCATTATGACATCATCGACCCATTATGACATCATCGGCCCTTTATGACATCATCGACCCATTATGACATCAACGGCCCATTATGACATCATCGGCCCATTATGACATCATCGACCCATTATGACATCATCGACCCATTATGACATCATCGCCCCATTATGACATCATCGGCCCATTATGACATCATCGACCCATTATGACATCATCGGCCCTTTATGACATCACCATCCCATTATGACATCATCGGCCCATTATGACATCATCGGCCCATTATGACATCATCGGCCCATTATGACATCATCGGCCCTTTATGACATCATCGACCCATTATGACATCATCGACCCATTATGACATCATCGGCCCATTATGACATCATCGACCCATTATGACATCATCGACCCATTATGACATTATCGACCCATTATGACATCATCGACCCATTATGACATCATCGGCCCTTTATGACATCACCATCCCATTATGACATCATCGGCCCATTATGACATCATCGACCCATTATGACATCATCGGCCCATTATGACATCATCGGCCCATGATGACATCATCGACCCATTATGACATCATCGACCCATTATGACATCATCGGCCCATTATGACATCATCGACCCATTATGACATCATCGACCCATTATGACATCATCGACCCATTATGACATCATCGCCCCATTATGACATCATCGACCCATTATGACATCATCGACCCATTATGAAATCATCAAACCATTATGACATCATCGGCCCATTATGACATCATCGACCCATTATGACATCATCGACCCATTATGACATCATCGGCCCATTATGACATCATCGGCCCATTATGACATCATCGACCCATTATGACATCATCGGCCAATTATGACATCATCGACCCATTATGACATCATCGACCCATTATTATGACATCATCGACCCATTATGACATCATCGGCCCATTATGACATCATCGACCCATTATGACATCATCAGCCCCTTATGACATCATCGACCCATTATGACATCATCGACCCATTATGACATCATCGACCCATTATGACATCATCGACCCATTATGACATCATCGGCCCTTTATGACATCACCATCCCATTATGACATCATCAGCCCATTATGACATCATCGACCCATTATGACATCATCGGCCCATTATGACATCATCGGCCCATGATGACATCATCGACCCATGATGACATCATCGACCCATTATGACATCATCGGCCCATTATGACATCATCGACCCATTATGACATCATCGACCCATTATGACATCATCGACCCATTATGACATCATCGCCCCATTATGACATCATCAACCCATTATGACATCATCGACCCATTATGACATCATCAAACCATTATGACATCATCTTCCCATTATGACATCATCGACCCATTATGACATCATCGACCCATTATGACATCATGGGCCCATTATGACATCATCGGCCCATTATGACATCATCGGCCCTTTAAGACATCATTGACCCATTATGACATCATCGGACCATTATAACATCATCGACCCATTATGACATCATCGGCCTATTATGACATCATCGACCCATTATGACATCATCGGCCCATTATGACATCATCGGCCTATTATGACATCATCGACCCATTATGACATCATCGACCTATTATGACATCATCGACCCATTATGACATCATCGGCCCATTATGACATCATCGACCCATTATGACATCATCGACTCATTATGACATCATCGGCCCATTATGACATCATCGACCCATTATGACATCATCGGCCCATTATGACATCATCGACCCATTATGACATCATCGGCCAATTATGATATCATCGACCCATTATGACATCATCGGCCCATTATGACATCATCGGCCATTTATGACATCATCGACCTATTATGACATCATCGGCCCATTACGACATCATCGGCCTATTATGACATCATCGACCCATTATGACATCATCGGCCTATTATGACATCATCGACCCATTATGACATCATCGACCCATTATGACATCATCGACCCATTATGACATCATCGACCCATTATGACATCATTGGCCCATTATGACATCATCGACCCATTATGACATCATCGACTCATTATGACATCATCGGCCCATTATGACATCATCGACCCATTATGACATCATCGGCCCATTATGACATCATCGACCCATTATGACATCATCGACCCATTATGACATCATCGGCCCATTATGACATCATCGACCAATTATGACATAATCGGGCCCATTATGACATCATCGACCCATTATGACATCATCGGCCCATTATGACATCATCGACCCATTATGACATCATCGGCCCATTATGACATCATCGATCCATTATGACATCATCGACCCATTATGACATCATCGACCCATTATGACATCATCGACCCATTATGACATCATCGGCCCATTATGACATCATCGACCCATTATGACATCATCGATTCATTATGACATCATCGGCCCATTATGACATCATCGACCCATTATGACATCATCGGCCCATTATGACATCATCGACCCATTATGCCATCATCGACCCATTATGACATCATCGGCCCATTATGACATCATCGACCAATTATGACATCATCGGCCCACTATGACATAATCGACCCATTATGACATCATCGGCCCATAATGACATCATCGACCCATTATGACATCATCGGCCCATTATGACATCATCGGCCCATTATGACATCATCGGCCCATTATGACATCATCGGCCAATTATGACATCATCGACCCATTATGACATCATCGGCCCATTATGACATCATCGGCCTATTATGACATCATCGACCCATTATGACATCATCGACCTATTATGACATCATCGACCCATTATGACATCATCGGCCCATTATGACATCATCGACCCATTATGACATCATCGGCTCATTATGACATCATCGGCCCATTATGACATCATCGACCCATTATGACATCATCGGCCCATTATGACATCATCGACCCATTATGACATCATCGGCCAATTATGATATCATCGACCCATTATGACATCATCGGCCCATTATGACATCATCGACCCATTATGACATCATCGACCCATTATGACATCATGGGCCCATTATGACATCATCGGCCCATTATGACATCACCGGCCCTTTAAGACATCATCGACCCATTATGACATCATCGGACCATTATAACATCATCGACCCATTATGACATCATCGGCCAATTATGACATCATCGACCCATTATGACATCATCGGCCCATTATGACATCATCGGCCTATTATGACATCATCGACCCATTATGACATCATCGACCTATTATGACATCATCGACCCATTATGACATCATCGGCCCATTATGACATCATCGACCCATTATGACATCATCGACTCATTATGACATCATCGGCCCATTATGACTTTATCGACCAATTATGACATCATCGGCCCATTATGACATCATCGACCCATTATGACATCATCGGCCAATTATGATATCATCGACCCATTATGACATCATCGGCCCATTATGACATCATCGACCTATTATGACATCATCGGCCCATTACGACATCATCGGCCTATTATGACATCATCGACCCATTATGACATCATCGGCCTATTATGACATCATCGACCCATTATGACATCATCGACCCATTATGACATCATCGACCCATTATGACATCATCAACCCATTATGACATCATCGGCCCATTATGACATCATCGACCCATTATGACATCATCGACTCATTATGACATCATCGGCCCATTATGACATCATCGACCCATTATGACATCATCGGCCCATTATGACATCATCGACCCATTATGACATCATCGACCCATTATGACATCATCGGCCCATTATGACATCATCGACCAATTATGACATAATCGGGCCCATTATGACATCATCGACCCATTATGACATCATCGGCCCATTATGACATCATCGGCCCATTATGACATCATCGATCCATTATGACATCATCGACCCATTATGACATCATCGACCCATTATGACATCATCGACCCATTATGACATCATTGGCCCATTATGACATCATCGACCCATTATGACATCATCGATTCATTATGACATCATCGGCCCATTATGACATCATCGACCCATTATGACATCATCGGCCCATTATGACATCATCGACCCATTATGCCATCATCGACCCATTATGACATCATCGGCCCATTATGACATCATCGACCAATTATGACATCATCGGCCCACTATGACATAATCGACCCATTATGACATCATCGGCCCATAATGACATCATCGACCCATTATGACATCATCGGCCCATTATGACATCATCGGCCCATTATGACATCATCGGCCCATTATGACATTATCGGCCAATTATGACATCATCGACCCATTATGACATCATCGACCCATTATGACATCATCGGCCCATTATGACATCATCGACCCATTATGACATCATCGACCCATTATGACATCATCGACCCATTATGACATCATCGGCCCTTTATGACATCACCATCCCATTATGACATCATCGGCCCATTATGACATCATCGACCCATTATGACATCATCGGCCCATTATGACATCATCGGCCCATTATGACATTATCGGCCCATTATGACACCATCGACCCATTTTGACACCATCGACCCATTATGACATCATCGACCCATTATGACATCATCGGCCCATTATGACATCATCGATCCATTATGACATCATCGACCCATTATGACATCATCGACCCATTATGACATCATCGACCCATTATGACATCATCGGCCCATTATGACATCATCGACCCATTATGACATCATCGATTCATTATGACATCATCGGCCCATTATGACATCATCGACCCATTATGACATCATCGGCCCATTATGACATCATCGACCCATTATGCCATCATCGACCCATTATGACATCATCGGCCCATTATGACATCATCGACCAATTATGACATCATCGGCCCACTATGACATAATCGACCCATTATGACATCATCGACCCATTATGACATCATCGCCCCATTATGACATCATCGACCCATTATGACATCATCGACCCATTATGAAATCATCAAACCATTATGACATCATCGGCCCATTATGACATCATCGACCTATTATAACATCATCGATTCATTATGACATCATCGGCCCGTTATGACATCATCGACCCATTATGACATCATCGACCCATTATGACATCATCGGCCCTTTATGATATCACAATCCCATTATGACATCATCAGCCCATTATGACATCATCGGCCCATTATGACATCATCGGCCTATTATGACATCATCGGCCCATTATGACATCATCGACCCATTATGACATCATCGGCCAATTATGACATCATTGACCCATTATGACATCATCGACCTATTATGACATCATCGACCCATTATTATGACATCATCGACCTATTATGACATCATCGGCCCTTTATGACATCATCGACCTATTATAACATCATCGATTCATTATGACATCATCGGCCCGTTATGACATCATCGACCCATTATGACATCATCGACCCATTATGACATCATCGGCCCTTTATGATATCACAATCCCATTATGACATCATCAGCCCATTATGACATCATCGACCCATTATGACATCATCGGCCCATTATGACATCATCGGCCCATGATGACATCATCGACCCATGATGACATCATCGACCCATTATGACATCATCAAACCATTATGTCATCATCGTCCCATTATGACATCATCGACCCATTATGACATCATCGACTCATTATGACATCATCGGCCCATTATGACATCATCGACCCATTATGACATCATCGGCCCATTATGACATCATCGACCCATTATGACATCATCGACCCATTATGACATCATCGCCCCATTATGACATCATCGACCCATTATGACATCATCGACCCATTATGAAATCATCAAACCATTATGACATCATCGGCCCATTATGACATCATCGACCTATTATAACATCATCGATTCATTATGACATCATCGGCCCGTTATGACATCATCGACCCATTATGACATCATCGACCCATTATGACATCATCGGCCCTTTATGATATCACAATCCCATTATGACATCATCAGCCCATTATGACATCATCGGCCCATTATGACATCATCGGCCTATTATGACATCATCGGCCCATTATGACATCATCGACCCATTATGACATCATCGGCCAATTATGACATCATTGACCCATTATGACATCATCGACCTATTATGACATCATCGACCCATTATTATGACATCATCGACCTATTATGACATCATCGGCCCTTTATGACATCATCGACCTATTATAACATCATCGATTCATTATGACATCATCGGCCCGTTATGACATCATCGACCCATTATGACATCATCGACCCATTATGACATCATCGGCCCTTTATGATATCACAATCCCATTATGACATCATCAGCCCATTATGACATCATCGACCCATTATGACATCATCGGCCCATTATGACATCATCGGCCCATGATGACATCATCGACCCATGATGACATCATCGACCCATTATGACATCATCAAACCATTATGTCATCATCGTCCCATTATGACATCATCGACCCATTATGACATCATCGACCCATTATGACATCATGGGCCCATTATGACATCATCGACCTATTATGACATCATCGACCCATTATGACATCATCGGCCCATTATGACATCATCGACCCATTATGACATCATCGACTCATTATGACATCATCGGCCCATTATGACATCATCGACCCATTATGACATCATCGGCCCATTATGACATCATCGACCCATTATGACATCATCGACCCATTATGACATCATCGCCCCATTATGACATCATCGACCCATTATGACATCATCGACCCATTATGAAATCATCAAACCATTATGACATCATCGGCCCATTATGACATCATCGACCTATTATAACATCATCGATTCATTATGACATCATCGGCCCGTTATGACATCATCGACCCATTATGACATCATCGACCCATTATGACATCATCGGCCCTTTATGATATCACAATCCCATTATGACATCATCAGCCCATTATGACATCATCGGCCCATTATGACATCATCGGCCTATTATGACATCATCGGCCCATTATGACATCATCGACCCATTATGACATCATCGGCCAATTATGACATCATTGACCCATTATGACATCATCGACCTATTATGACATCATCGACCCATTATTATGACATCATCGACCTATTATGACATCATCGGCCCTTTATGACATCATCGACCTATTATAACATCATCGATTCATTATGACATCATCGGCCCGTTATGACATCATCGACCCATTATGACATCATCGACCCATTATGACATCATCGGCCCTTTATGATATCACAATCCCATTATGACATCATCAGCCCATTATGACATCATCGGCCCATTATGACATCATCGGCCTATTATGACATCATCGGCCCATTATGACATCATCGACCCATTATGACATCATCGGCCAATTATGACATCATTGACCCATTATGACATCATCGACCTATTATGACATCATCGACCCATTATTATGACATCATCGACCTATTATGACATCATCGGCCCTTTATGACATCATCGACCTATTATAACATCATCGATTCATTATGACATCATCGGCCCGTTATGACATCATCGACCCATTATGACATCATCGACCCATTATGACATCATCGGCCCTTTATGATATCACAATCCCATTATGACATCATCAGCCCATTATGACATCATCGACCCATTATGACATCATCGGCCCATTATGACATCATCGGCCCATGATGACATCATCGACCCATGATGACATCATCGACCCATTATGACATCATCAAACCATTATGTCATCATCGTCCCATTATGACATCATCGACCCATTATGACATCATCGGCCCATTATGACATCATCGACTCATTATGACATCATCGGCCCATTATGACATCATCGGCCTATTATGACATCATCGACCCATTATGACATCATCGACCCATTATGACATCATCGACCCATTATGACATCATGGGCCCATTATGACATCATCGGCCCATTATGACATCATCGGCCCTTTAAGACATCATCCACCCATTATGACATCATCGGCCCTTTAAGACATCATCCACCCATTATGACATCATCGGACCATTATAACATCATCGACCCATTATGACATCATCGGCCAATTATGACATCATCGACCCATTATGACATCATCGGCCCATTATGACATCATCGACCCATTATGACATCATCGACCCATTATGACATCATCGCCCCATTATGACATCATCGACCCATTATGACATCATCGACCCATTATGAAATCATCAAACCATTATGACATCATCGGCCCATTATGACATCATCGACCCATTATGACATCATCGACCCATTATGACATCATGGGCCCATTATGACATCATCGGCCCATTATGACATCATCGGCCCTTTAAGACATCATCCACCCATTATGACATCATCGGACCATTATAACATCATCGACCCATTATGACATCATCGGCCAATTATGACATCATCGACCCATTATGACATCATCGGCCCATTATGACATCATCGGCCTATTATGACATCATCGACCCATTATGACATCATCGACCTATTATGACATCATCGACCCATTATGACATCATCGGCCCATTATGACATCATCGACCCATTATGACATCATCGACTCATTATGACATCATCGGCCCATTATGACATCATCGGCCTATTATGACATCATCGGCCCATTATGACATCATCGACCCATTATGACATCATCGGCCAATTATGACATCATCGCCCCATTATGACATCATCGACCCATTATGACATCATCGACCCATTATGAAATCATCAAACCATTATGACATCATCGGCCCATTATGACATCATCGACCTATTATAACATCATCGATTCATTATGACATCATCGGCCCGTTATGACATCATCGACCCATTATGACATCATCGACCCATTATGACATCATCGGCCCTTTATGATATCACAATCCCATTATGACATCATCAGCCCATTATGACATCATCGGCCCATTATGACATCATCGGCCTATTATGACATCATCGGCCCATTATGACATCATCGACCCATTATGACATCATCGGCCAATTATGACATCATTGACCCATTATGACATCATCGACCTATTATGACATCATCGACCCATTATTATGACATCATCGACCTATTATGACATCATCGGCCCTTTATGACATCATCGACCTATTATAACATCATCGATTCATTATGACATCATCGGCCCGTTATGACATCATCGACCCATTATGACATCATCGACCCATTATGACATCATCGGCCCTTTATGATATCACAATCCCATTATGACATCATCAGCCCATTATGACATCATCGACCCATTATGACATCATCGGCCCATTATGACATCATCGGCCCATGATGACATCATCGACCCATGATGACATCATCGACCCATTATGACATCATCAAACCATTATGTCATCATCGTCCCATTATGACATCATCGACCCATTATGACATCATCGACCCATTATGACATCATGGGCCCATTATGACATCATCGGCCAATTATGACATCATCGACTCATTATGACATCATCGGCCCATTATGACATCATCGGCCTATTATGACATCATCGACCCATTATGACATCATCGACCCATTATGACATCATCGACCCATTATGACATCATGGGCCCATTATGACATCATCGGCCCATTATGACATCATCGGCCCTTTAAGACATCATCCACCCATTATGACATCATCGGACCATTATAACATCATCGACCCATTATGACATCATCGGCCAATTATGACATCATCGACCCATTATGACATCATCGGCCCATTATGACATCATCGGCCTATTATGACATCATCGACCCATTATGACATCATCGACCTATTATGACATCATCGACCCATTATGACATCATCGGCCCATTATGACATCATCGACCCATTATGACATCATCGACTCATTATGACATCATCGGCCCATTATGACATCATCGACCCATTATGACATCATCGGCCCATTATGACATCATCGACCCATTATGACATCATCGACCCATTATGACATCATCGCCCCATTATGACATCATCGACCCATTATGACATCATCGACCCATTATGAAATCATCAAACCATTATGACATCATCGGCCCATTATGACATCATCGACCCATTATGACATCATCGACCCATTATGACATCATGGGCCCATTATGACATCATCGGCCCATTATGACATCATCGGCCCTTTAAGACATCATCCACCCATTATGACATCATCGGACCATTATAACATCATCGACCCATTATGACATCATCGGCCAATTATGACATCATCGACCCATTATGACATCATCGGCCCATTATGACATCATCGACCCATTATGACATCATCGACCCATTATGACATCATCGCCCCATTATGACATCATCGACCCATTATGACATCATCGACCCATTATGAAATCATCAAACCATTATGACATCATCGGCCCATTATGACATCATCGACCCATTATGACATCATCGACCCATTATGACATCATGGGCCCATTATGACATCATCGGCCCATTATGACATCATCGGCCCTTTAAGACATCATCCACCCATTATGACATCATCGGACCATTATAACATCATCGACCCATTATGACATCATCGGCCAATTATGACATCATCGACCCATTATGACATCATCGGCCCATTATGACATCATCGGCCCATTATGACATCATCGACCCATTATGACATCATCGACTCATTATGACATCATCGGCCCATTATGACATCATCGACCCATTATGACATCATCGGCCCATTATGACATCATCGACCCATTATGACATCATCGACCCATTATGACATCATCGCCCCATTATGACATCATCGACCCATTATGACATCATCGACCCATTATGAAATCATCAAACCATTATGACATCATCGGCCCATTATGACATCATCGACCCATTATGACATCATCGACCCATTATGACATCATGGGCCCATTATGACATCATCGGCCCATTATGACATCATCGGCCCTTTAAGACATCATCCACCCATTATGACATCATCGGACCATTATAACATCATCGACCCATTATGACATCATCGGCCAATTATGACATCATCGACCCATTATGACATCATCGGCCCATTATGACATCATCGACCCATTATGACATCATCGACCCATTATGACATCATCGCCCCATTATGACATCATCGACCCATTATGACATCATCGACCCATTATGAAATCATCAAACCATTATGACATCATCGGCCCATTATGACATCATCGACCCATTATGACATCATCGACCCATTATGACATCATGGGCCCATTATGACATCATCGGCCCATTATGACATCATCGGCCCTTTAAGACATCATCCACCCATTATGACATCATCGGACCATTATAACATCATCGACCCATTATGACATCATCGGCCAATTATGACATCATCGACCCATTATGACATCATCGGCCCATTATGACATCATCGGCCTATTATGACATCATCGACCCATTATGACATCATCGACCTATTATGACATCATCGACCCATTATGACATCATCGGCCCATTATGACATCATCGACCCATTATGACATCATCGACTCATTATGACATCATCGGCCCATTATGACATCATCGGCCTATTATGACATCATCGGCCCATTATGACATCATCGACCCATTATGACATCATCGGCCAATTATGACATCATTGACCCATTATGACATCATCGACCTATTATGACATCATCGACCCATTATTATGACATCATCGACCTATTATGACATCATCGGCCCTTTATGACATCATCGACCTATTATAACATCATCGATTCATTATGACATCATCGGCCCGTTATGACATCATCGACCCATTATGACATCATCGACCCATTATGACATCATCGGCCCTTTATGATATCACAATCCCATTATGACATCATCAGCCCATTATGACATCATCGACCCATTATGACATCATCGGCCCATTATGACATCATCGGCCCATGATGACATCATCGACCCATGATGACATCATCGACCCATTATGACATCATCAAACCATTATGTCATCATCGTCCCATTATGACATCATCGACCCATTATGACATCATCGACCCATTATGACATCATGGGCCCATTATGACATCATCGGCCAATTATGACATCATCGACTCATTATGACATCATCGGCCCATTATGACATCATCGGCCTATTATGACATCATCGACCCATTATGACATCATCGACCCATTATGACATCATCGACCCATTATGACATCATGGGCCCATTATGACATCATCGGCCCATTATGACATCATCGGCCCTTTAAGACATCATCCACCCATTATGACATCATCGGACCATTATAACATCATCGACCCATTATGACATCATCGGCCAATTATGACATCATCGACCCATTATGACATCATCGGCCCATTATGACATCATCGGCCTATTATGACATCATCGACCCATTATGACATCATCGACCTATTATGACATCATCGACCCATTATGACATCATCGGCCCATTATGACATCATCGACCCATTATGACATCATCGACTCATTATGACATCATCGGCCCATTATGACATCATCGACCCATTATGACATCATCGGCCCATTATGACATCATCGACCCATTATGACATCATCGACCCATTATGACATCATCGCCCCATTATGACATCATCGACCCATTATGACATCATCGACCCATTATGAAATCATCAAACCATTATGACATCATCGGCCCATTATGACATCATCGACCCATTATGACATCATCGACCCATTATGACATCATGGGCCCATTATGACATCATCGGCCCATTATGACATCATCGGCCCTTTAAGACATCATCCACCCATTATGACATCATCGGACCATTATAACATCATCGACCCATTATGACATCATCGGCCAATTATGACATCATCGACCCATTATGACATCATCGGCCCATTATGACATCATCGACCCATTATGACATCATCGACCCATTATGACATCATCGCCCCATTATGACATCATCGACCCATTATGACATCATCGACCCATTATGAAATCATCAAACCATTATGACATCATCGGCCCATTATGACATCATCGACCCATTATGACATCATCGACCCATTATGACATCATGGGCCCATTATGACATCATCGGCCCATTATGACATCATCGGCCCTTTAAGACATCATCCACCCATTATGACATCATCGGACCATTATAACATCATCGACCCATTATGACATCATCGGCCAATTATGACATCATCGACCCATTATGACATCATCGGCCCATTATGACATCATCGGCCTATTATGACATCATCGACCCATTATGACATCATCGACCTATTATGACATCATCGACCCATTATGACATCATCGGCCCATTATGACATCATCGACCCATTATGACATCATCGACTCATTATGACATCATCGGCCCATTATGACATCATCGGCCTATTATGACATCATCGGCCCATTATGACATCATCGACCCATTATGACATCATCGGCCAATTATGACATCATTGACCCATTATGACATCATCGACCTATTATGACATCATCGACCCATTATTATGACATCATCGACCTATTATGACATCATCGGCCCTTTATGACATCATCGACCTATTATAACATCATCGATTCATTATGACATCATCGGCCCGTTATGACATCATCGACCCATTATGACATCATCGACCCATTATGACATCATCGGCCCTTTATGATATCACAATCCCATTATGACATCATCAGCCCATTATGACATCATCGACCCATTATGACATCATCGGCCCATTATGACATCATCGGCCCATGATGACATCATCGACCCATGATGACATCATCGACCCATTATGACATCATCAAACCATTATGTCATCATCGTCCCATTATGACATCATCGACCCATTATGACATCATCGACCCATTATGACATCATGGGCCCATTATGACATCATCGGCCCATTATGACATCATCGGCCCTTTAAGACATCATCCACCCATTATGACATCATCGGACCATTATAACATCATCGACCCATTATGACATCATCGGCCAATTATGACATCATCGACTCATTATGACATCATCGGCCCATTATGACATCATCGGCCTATTATGACATCATCGACCCATTATGACATCATCGACCCATTATGACATCATCGACCCATTATGACATCATGGGCCCATTATGACATCATCGGCCCATTATGACATCATCGGCCCTTTAAGACATCATCCACCCATTATGACATCATCGGACCATTATAACATCATCGACCCATTATGACATCATCGGCCAATTATGACATCATCGACCCATTATGACATCATCGGCCCATTATGACATCATCGGCCTATTATGACATCATCGACCCATTATGACATCATCGACCTATTATGACATCATCGACCCATTATGACATCATCGGCCCATTATGACATCATCGACCCATTATGACATCATCGACTCATTATGACATCATCGGCCCATTATGACATCATCGACCCATTATGACATCATCGGCCCATTATGACATCATCGACCCATTATGACATCATCGACCCATTATGACATCATCGCCCCATTATGACATCATCGACCCATTATGACATCATCGACCCATTATGAAATCATCAAACCATTATGACATCATCGGCCCATTATGACATCATCGACCCATTATGACATCATCGACCCATTATGACATCATGGGCCCATTATGACATCATCGGCCCATTATGACATCATCGGCCCTTTAAGACATCATCCACCCATTATGACATCATCGGACCATTATAACATCATCGACCCATTATGACATCATCGGCCAATTATGACATCATCGACCCATTATGACATCATCGGCCCATTATGACATCATCGACCCATTATGACATCATCGACCCATTATGACATCATCGCCCCATTATGACATCATCGACCCATTATGACATCATCGACCCATTATGAAATCATCAAACCATTATGACATCATCGGCCCATTATGACATCATCGACCCATTATGACATCATCGACCCATTATGACATCATGGGCCCATTATGACATCATCGGCCCATTATGACATCATCGGCCCTTTAAGACATCATCCACCCATTATGACATCATCGGACCATTATAACATCATCGACCCATTATGACATCATCGGCCAATTATGACATCATCGACCCATTATGACATCATCGGCCCATTATGACATCATCGGCCTATTATGACATCATCGACCCATTATGACATCATCGACCTATTATGACATCATCGACCCATTATGACATCATCGGCCCATTATGACATCATCGACCCATTATGACATCATCGACTCATTATGACATCATCGGCCCATTATGACATCATCGGCCTATTATGACATCATCGGCCCATTATGACATCATCGACCCATTATGACATCATCGGCCAATTATGACATCATTGACCCATTATGACATCATCGACCTATTATGACATCATCGACCCATTATTATGACATCATCGACCTATTATGACATCATCGGCCCTTTATGACATCATCGACCTATTATAACATCATCGATTCATTATGACATCATCGGCCCGTTATGACATCATCGACCCATTATGACATCATCGACCCATTATGACATCATCGGCCCTTTATGATATCACAATCCCATTATGACATCATCAGCCCATTATGACATCATCGACCCATTATGACATCATCGGCCCATTATGACATCATCGGCCCATGATGACATCATCGACCCATGATGACATCATCGACCCATTATGACATCATCAAACCATTATGTCATCATCGTCCCATTATGACATCATCGACCCATTATGACATCATCGACCCATTATGACATCATGGGCCCATTATGACATCATCGGCCCATTATGACATCATCGGCCCTTTAAGACATCATCCACCCATTATGACATCATCGGACCATTATAACATCATCGACCCATTATGACATCATCGGCCAATTATGACATCATCGACTCATTATGACATCATCGGCCCATTATGACATCATCGGCCTATTATGACATCATCGACCCATTATGACATCATCGACCCATTATGACATCATCGACCCATTATGACATCATGGGCCCATTATGACATCATCGGCCCATTATGACATCATCGGCCCTTTAAGACATCATCCACCCATTATGACATCATCGGACCATTATAACATCATCGACCCATTATGACATCATCGGCCAATTATGACATCATCGACCCATTATGACATCATCGGCCCATTATGACATCATCGGCCTATTATGACATCATCGACCCATTATGACATCATCGACCTATTATGACATCATCGACCCATTATGACATCATCGGCCCATTATGACATCATCGACCCATTATGACATCATCGACTCATTATGACATCATCGGCCCATTATGACATCATCGACCCATTATGACATCATCGGCCCATTATGACATCATCGACCCATTATGACATCATCGACCCATTATGACATCATCGCCCCATTATGACATCATCGACCCATTATGACATCATCGACCCATTATGAAATCATCAAACCATTATGACATCATCGGCCCATTATGACATCATCGACCCATTATGACATCATCGACCCATTATGACATCATGGGCCCATTATGACATCATCGGCCCATTATGACATCATCGGCCCTTTAAGACATCATCCACCCATTATGACATCATCGGCCCATTATGACATCATCGACCCATTATGACATCATCGACCCATTATGACATCATCGCCCCATTATGACATCATCGACCCATTATGACATCATCGACTCATTATGACATCATCGGCCCATTATGACATCATCGACCCATTATGACATCATCGGCCCATTATGACATCATCGACCCATTATGACATCATCGACCCATTATGACATCATCGCCCCATTATGACATCATCGACCCATTATGACATCATCGACCCATTATGAAATCATCAAACCATTATGACATCATCGGCCCATTATGACATCATCGACCCATTATGACATCATCGACCCATTATGACATCATGGGCCCATTATGACATCATCGGCCCATTATGACATCATCGGCCCTTTAAGACATCATCCACCCATTATGACATCATCGGCCCATTATGACATCATCGACCCATTATGACATCATCGACCCATTATGACATCATCGCCCCATTATGACATCATCGACCCATTATGACATCATCGACCCATTATGAAATCATCAAACCATTATGATATCATCGGCCCATTATGACATCATCGACCCATTATGACATCATCGACCCATTATGACATCATGGGCCCATTATGACATCATCGGCCCATTATGACATCATCGGCCCTTTAAGACATCATCCACCCATTATGACATCATCGGACCATTATAACATCATCGACCCATTATGACATCATCGGCCAATTATGACATCATCGACCCATTATGACATCATCGGCCCATTATGACATCATCGGCCTATTATGACATCATCGACCCATTATGACATCATCGACCTATTATGACATCATCGACCCATTATGACATCATCGGCCCATTATGACATCATCGACCCATTATGACATCATCGACTCATTATGACATCATCGGCCCATTATGACATCATCGGCCTATTATGACATCATCGGCCCATTATGACATCATCGACCCATTATGACATCATCGGCCAATTATGACATCATTGACCCATTATGACATCATCGACCTATTATGACATCATCGACCCATTATTATGACATCATCGACCTATTATGACATCATCGGCCCTTTATGACATCATCGACCTATTATAACATCATCGATTCATTATGACATCATCGGCCCGTTATGACATCATCGACCCATTATGACATCATCGACCCATTATGACATCATCGGCCCTTTATGATATCACAATCCCATTATGACATCATCAGCCCATTATGACATCATCGACCCATTATGACATCATCGGCCCATTATGACATCATCGGCCCATGATGACATCATCGACCCATGATGACATCATCGACCCATTATGACATCATCAAACCATTATGTCATCATCGTCCCATTATGACATCATCGACCCATTATGACATCATCGACCCATTATGACATCATGGGCCCATTATGACATCATCGGCCCATTATGACATCATCGGCCCTTTAAGACATCATCCACCCATTATGACATCATCGGACCATTATAACATCATCGACCCATTATGACATCATCGGCCAATTATGACATCATCGACTCATTATGACATCATCGGCCCATTATGACATCATCGGCCTATTATGACATCATCGACCCATTATGACATCATCGACCCATTATGACATCATCGACCCATTATGACATCATGGGCCCATTATGACATCATCGGCCCATTATGACATCATCGGCCCTTTAAGACATCATCCACCCATTATGACATCATCGGACCATTATAACATCATCGACCCATTATGACATCATCGGCCAATTATGACATCATCGACCCATTATGACATCATCGGCCCATTATGACATCATCGGCCTATTATGACATCATCGACCCATTATGACATCATCGACCTATTATGACATCATCGACCCATTATGACATCATCGGCCCATTATGACATCATCGACCCATTATGACATCATCGACTCATTATGACATCATCGGCCCATTATGACATCATCGACCCATTATGACATCATCGGCCCATTATGACATCATCGACCCATTATGACATCATCGACCCATTATGACATCATCGCCCCATTATGACATCATCGACCCATTATGACATCATCGACCCATTATGAAATCATCAAACCATTATGACATCATCGGCCCATTATGACATCATCGACCCATTATGACATCATCGACCCATTATGACATCATGGGCCCATTATGACATCATCGGCCCATTATGACATCATCGGCCCTTTAAGACATCATCCACCCATTATGACATCATCGGACCATTATAACATCATCGACCCATTATGACATCATCGGCCAATTATGACATCATCGACCCATTATGACATCATCGGCCCATTATGACATCATCGGCCTATTATGACATCATCGACCCATTATGACATCATCGACCCATTATGACATCATCGACCCATTATGACATCATGGGCCCATTATGACATCATCGGCCCATTATGACATCATCGGCCCTTTAAGACATCATCCACCCATTATGACATCATCGGACCATTATAACATCATCGACCCATTATGACATCATCGGCCAATTATGACATCATCGACCCATTATGACATCATCGGCCCATTATGACATCATCGGCCTATTATGACATCATCGACCCATTATGACATCATCGACCTATTATGACATCATCGACCCATTATGACATCATCGGCCCATTATGACATCATCGACCCATTATGACATCATCGACTCATTATGACATCATCGGCCCATTATGACATCATCGACCCATTATGACATCATCGGCCCATTATGACATCATCGACCCATTATGACATCATCGACCCATTATGACATCATCGCCCCATTATGACATCATCGACCCATTATGACATCATCGACCCATTATGAAATCATCAAACCATTATGACATCATCGGCCCATTATGACATCATCGACCCATTATGACATCATCGACCCATTATGACATCATGGGCCCATTATGACATCATCGGCCCATTATGACATCATCGGCCCTTTAAGACATCATCCACCCATTATGACATCATCGGACCATTATAACATCATCGACCCATTATGACATCATCGGCCAATTATGACATCATCGACCCATTATGACATCATCGGCCCATTATGACATCATCGGCCTATTATGACATCATCGACCCATTATGACATCATCGACCTATTATGACATCATCGACCCATTATGACATCATCGGCCCATTATGACATCATCGACCCATTATGACATCATCGACTCATTATGACATCATCGGCCCATTATGACATCATCGGCCTATTATGACATCATCGGCCCATTATGACATCATCGACCCATTATGACATCATCGACCCATTATGACATCATCAAACCATTATGTCATCATCGTCCCATTATGACATCATCGACCCATTATGACATCATCGACCCATTATGACATCATGGGCCCATTATGACATCATCGGCCCATTATGACATCATCGGCCCTTTAAGACATCATCCACCCATTATGACATCATCGGACCATTATAACATCATCGACCCATTATGACATCATCGGCCAATTATGACATCATCGACTCATTATGACATCATCGGCCCATTATGACATCATCGGCCTATTATGACATCATCGACCCATTATGACATCATCGACCCATTATGACATCATCGACCCATTATGACATCATGGGCCCATTATGACATCATCGGCCCATTATGACATCATCGGCCCTTTAAGACATCATCCACCCATTATGACATCATCGGACCATTATAACATCATCGACCCATTATGACATCATCGGCCAATTATGACATCATCGACCCATTATGACATCATCGGCCCATTATGACATCATCGGCCTATTATGACATCATCGACCCATTATGACATCATCGACCTATTATGACATCATCGACCCATTATGACATCATCGGCCCATTATGACATCATCGACCCATTATGACATCATCGACTCATTATGACATCATCGGCCCATTATGACATCATCGGCCTATTATGACATCATCGGCCCATTATGACATCATCGACCCATTATGACATCATCGACCCATTATGACATCATCAAACCATTATGTCATCATCGTCCCATTATGACATCATCGACCCATTATGACATCATCGACCCATTATGACATCATGGGCCCATTATGACATCATCGGCCCATTATGACATCATCGGCCCTTTAAGACATCATCCACCCATTATGACATCATCGGACCATTATAACATCATCGACCCATTATGACATCATCGGCCAATTATGACATCATCGACTCATTATGACATCATCGGCCCATTATGACATCATCGGCCTATTATGACATCATCGACCCATTATGACATCATCGACCCATTATGACATCATCGACCCATTATGACATCATGGGCCCATTATGACATCATCGGCCCATTATGACATCATCGGCCCTTTAAGACATCATCCACCCATTATGACATCATCGGACCATTATAACATCATCGACCCATTATGACATCATCGGCCAATTATGACATCATCGACCCATTATGACATCATCGGCCCATTATGACATCATCGGCCTATTATGACATCATCGACCCATTATGACATCATCGACCTATTATGACATCATCGACCCATTATGACATCATCGGCCCATTATGACATCATCGACCCATTATGACATCATCGACTCATTATGACATCATCGGCCCATTATGACATCATCGACCCATTATGACATCATCGGCCCATTATGACATCATCGACCCATTATGACATCATCGACCCATTATGACATCATCGCCCCATTATGACATCATCGACCCATTATGACATCATCGACCCATTATGAAATCATCAAACCATTATGACATCATCGGCCCATTATGACATCATCGACCCATTATGACATCATCGACCCATTATGACATCATGGGCCCATTATGACATCATCGGCCCATTATGACATCATCGGCCCTTTAAGACATCATCCACCCATTATGACATCATCGGACCATTATAACATCATCGACCCATTATGACATCATCGGCCAATTATGACATCATCGACCCATTATGACATCATCGGCCCATTATGACATCATCGGCCTATTATGACATCATCGACCCATTATGACATCATCGACCCATTATGACATCATCGACCCATTATGACATCATGGGCCCATTATGACATCATCGGCCCATTATGACATCATCGGCCCTTTAAGACATCATCCACCCATTATGACATCATCGGACCATTATAACATCATCGACCCATTATGACATCATCGGCCAATTATGACATCATCGACCCATTATGACATCATCGGCCCATTATGACATCATCGGCCTATTATGACATCATCGACCCATTATGACATCATCGACCTATTATGACATCATCGACCCATTATGACATCATCGGCCCATTATGACATCATCGACCCATTATGACATCATCGACTCATTATGACATCATCGGCCCATTATGACATCATCGACCCATTATGACATCATCGGCCCATTATGACATCATCGACCCATTATGACATCATCGACCCATTATGACATCATCGCCCCATTATGACATCATCGACCCATTATGACATCATCGACCCATTATGAAATCATCAAACCATTATGACATCATCGGCCCATTATGACATCATCGACCCATTATGACATCATCGACCCATTATGACATCATGGGCCCATTATGACATCATCGGCCCATTATGACATCATCGGCCCTTTAAGACATCATCCACCCATTATGACATCATCGGACCATTATAACATCATCGACCCATTATGACATCATCGGCCAATTATGACATCATCGACCCATTATGACATCATCGGCCCATTATGACATCATCGGCCTATTATGACATCATCGACCCATTATGACATCATCGACCTATTATGACATCATCGACCCATTATGACATCATCGGCCCATTATGACATCATCGACCCATTATGACATCATCGACTCATTATGACATCATCGGCCCATTATGACATCATCGGCCTATTATGACATCATCGGCCCATTATGACATCATCGACCCATTATGACATCATCGGCCAATTATGACATCATTGACCCATTATGACATCATCGACCTATTATGACATCATCGACCCATTATTATGACATCATCGACCTATTATGACATCATCGGCCCTTTATGACATCATCGACCTATTATAACATCATCGATTCATTATGACATCATCGGCCCGTTATGACATCATCGACCCATTATGACATCATCGACCCATTATGACATCATCGGCCCTTTATGATATCACAATCCCATTATGACATCATCAGCCCATTATGACATCATCGACCCATTATGACATCATCGGCCCATTATGACATCATCGGCCCATGATGACATCATCGACCCATGATGACATCATCGACCCATGATGACATCATCGACCCATTATGACATCATCGGCCCATTATGACATCATCGACCCATTATGACATCATCGACCCATTATGACATCATCGACCCATTATGACATCATCGCCCCATTATGACATCATCGACCCATTATGACATCATCGACCCATTATGACATCATCAAACCATTATGTCATCATCGTCCCATTATGACATCATCGACCCATTATGACATCATCGACCCATTATGACATCATGGGCCCATTATGACATCATCGGCCCATTATGACATCATCGGCCCTTTAAGACATCATCCACCCATTATGACATCATCGGACCATTATAACATCATCGACCCATTATGACATCATCGGCCAATTATGACATCATCGACTCATTATGACATCATCGGCCCATTATGACATCATCGGCCTATTATGACATCATCGACCCATTATGACATCATCGACCCATTATGACATCATCGACCCATTATGACATCATGGGCCCATTATGACATCATCGGCCCATTATGACATCATCGGCCCTTTAAGACATCATCCACCCATTATGACATCATCGGACCATTATAACATCATCGACCCATTATGACATCATCGGCCAATTATGACATCATCGACCCATTATGACATCATCGGCCCATTATGACATCATCGGCCTATTATGACATCATCGACCCATTATGACATCATCGACCTATTATGACATCATCGACCCATTATGACATCATCGGCCCATTATGACATCATCGACCCATTATGACATCATGGGCCCATTATGACATCATCGGCCCATTATGACATCATCGGCCCTTTAAGACATCATCCACCCATTATGACATCATCGGACCATTATAACATCATCGACCCATTATGACATCATCGGCCAATTATGACATCATCGACTCATTATGACATCATCGGCCCATTATGACATCATCGGCCTATTATGACATCATCGACCCATTATGACATCATCGACCCATTATGACATCATCGACCCATTATGACATCATGGGCCCATTATGACATCATCGGCCCATTATGACATCATCGGCCCTTTAAGACATCATCCACCCATTATGACATCATCGGACCATTATAACATCATCGACCCATTATGACATCATCGGCCAATTATGACATCATCGACCCATTATGACATCATCGGCCCATTATGACATCATCGGCCTATTATGACATCATCGACCCATTATGACATCATCGACCTATTATGACATCATCGACCCATTATGACATCATCGGCCCATTATGACATCATCGACCCATTATGACATCATCGACTCATTATGACATCATCGGCCCATTATGACATCATCGGCCTATTATGACATCATCGGCCCATTATGACATCATCGACCCATTATGACATCATCGGCCAATTATGACATCATTGACCCATTATGACATCATCGACCTATTATGACATCATCGACCCATTATTATGACATCATCGACCTATTATGACATCATCGGCCCTTTATGACATCATCGACCTATTATAACATCATCGATTCATTATGACATCATCGGCCCGTTATGACATCATCGACCCATTATGACATCATCGACCCATTATGACATCATCGGCCCTTTATGATATCACAATCCCATTATGACATCATCAGCCCATTATGACATCATCGACCCATTATGACATCATCGGCCCATTATGACATCATCGGCCCATGATGACATCATCGACCCATGATGACATCATCGACCCATGATGACATCATCGACCCATTATGACATCATCGGCCCATTATGACATCATCGACCCATTATGACATCATCGACCCATTATGACATCATCGACCCATTATGACATCATCGCCCCATTATGACATCATCGACCCATTATGACATCATCGACCCATTATGACATCATCAAACCATTATGTCATCATCGTCCCATTATGACATCATCGACCCATTATGACATCATCGACCCATTATGACATCATGGGCCCATTATGACATCATCGGCCCATTATGACATCATCGGCCCTTTAAGACATCATCCACCCATTATGACATCATCGGACCATTATAACATCATCGACCCATTATGACATCATCGGCCAATTATGACATCATCGACTCATTATGACATCATCGGCCCATTATGACATCATCGGCCTATTATGACATCATCGACCCATTATGACATCATCGACCCATTATGACATCATCGACCCATTATGACATCATGGGCCCATTATGACATCATCGGCCCATTATGACATCATCGGCCCTTTAAGACATCATCCACCCATTATGACATCATCGGACCATTATAACATCATCGACCCATTATGACATCATCGGCCAATTATGACATCATCGACCCATTATGACATCATCGGCCCATTATGACATCATCGGCCTATTATGACATCATCGACCCATTATGACATCATCGACCTATTATGACATCATCGACCCATTATGACATCATCGGCCCATTATGACATCATCGACCCATTATGACATCATCGACTCATTATGACATCATCGGCCCATTATGACATCATCGACCCATTATGACATCATCGGCCCATTATGACATCATCGACCCATTATGACATCATCGACCCATTATGACATCATCGCCCCATTATGACATCATCGACCCATTATGACATCATCGACCCATTATGAAATCATCAAACCATTATGACATCATCGGCCCATTATGACATCATCGACCCATTATGACATCATCGACCCATTATGACATCATCGGCCCATTATGACATCATCGGCCCATTATGACATCATCGACCCATTATGACATCATCGGCCAATTATGACATCATCGACCCATTATGACATCATCGACCCATTATGACATCATCGGCCCATTATGACATCATCGACCCATTATGACATCATCGACCGATTATGACATCATCGACCCATTATGACATCATCGACCCATTATGATATCATCGGCCCATTATGACATCATCGACCCATTATGACATCATCGGCCCTTTATGACATCATCGACCCATTATTACATCATCGACCCATTATGACATCATCAGCCCATTATGACATCATCGACCCATTATGACATCATCGACCCATTATGACATCATCGACCCATTATGACATCATCGACCCATTATGACATCATCGGCCCTTTATGACATCACCATCCCATTATGACATCATCAGCCCATTATGACATCATCGACCCATTATGACATCATCGGCCCATTATGACATCATCGGTCCATGATGACATCATCGACCCATGATGACATCATCGACCCATTATGACATCATCGACCCATTATGACATCATCGGCCCATTATGACATCATCGACCCATTATGACATCATCGACCCATTATGACATCATCGACCCATTATGACATCATCGACCCATTATGACATCATCGACCCATTATGCCATCATCGACCCATTATGACATCATCGGCCCATTATGACATCATCGACCAATTATGACATCATCGGCCCACTATGACATCATCGACCCATTATGACATCATCGGCCCATAATGACATCATCGACCCATTATGACATCATCGGCCCATTATGACATCATCGGCCCATTATGACATCATCGGCCCATTATGACATCATCGGCCAATTATGACATCATCGACCCATTATGACATCATCGACCCATTATGACATCATCGGCCCATTATGACATCATCGACCCATTATGACATCATCGACCCATTATGACATCATCGACCCATTATGACATCATGGGCCCATTATGACATCATCGGCCCATTATGACATCATCGGCCCTTTAAGACATCATCCACCCATTATGACATCATCGGACCATTATAACATCATCGACCCATTATGACATCATCGGCCAATTATGACATCATCGACCCATTATGACATCATCGGCCCATTATGACATCATCGGCCTATTATGACATCATCGACCCATTATGACATCATCGACCTATTATGACATCATCGACCCATTATGACATCATCGGCCCATTATGACATCATCGACCCATTATGACATCATCGACTCATTATGACATCATCGGCCCATTATGACATCATCGACCCATTATGACATCATCGGCCCATTATGACATCATCGACCCATTATGACATCATCGACCCATTATGACATCATCGCCCCATTATGACATCATCGACCCATTATGACATCATCGACCCATTATGAAATCATCAAACCATTATGACATCATCGGCCCATTATGACATCATCGACCCATTATGACATCATCGACCCATTATGACATCATCGGCCCATTATGACATCATCGGCCCATTATGACATCATCGACCCATTATGACATCATCGGCCAATTATGACATCATCGACCCATTATGACATCATCGACCCATTATGACATCATCGGCCCATTATGACATCATCGACCCATTATGACATCATCGACCGATTATGACATCATCGACCCATTATGACATCATCGACCCATTATGATATCATCGGCCCATTATGACATCATCGACCCATTATGACATCATCGGCCCTTTATGACATCATCGACCCATTATTACATCATCGACCCATTATGACATCATCAGCCCATTATGACATCATCGACCCATTATGACATCATCGACCCATTATGACATCATCGACCCATTATGACATCATCGACCCATTATGACATCATCGGCCCTTTATGACATCACCATCCCATTATGACATCATCAGCCCATTATGACATCATCGACCCATTATGACATCATCGGCCCATTATGACATCATCGGCCCATGATGACATCATCGACCCATGATGACATCATCGACCCATTATGACATCATCGACCCATTATGACATCATCGGCCCATTATGACATCATCGACCCATTATGACATCATCGACCCATTATGACATCATCGACCCATTATGACATCATCGACCCATTATGACATCATCAAACCATTATGACATCATCGTCCCATTATGACATCATCGACCCATTATGACATCATCGACCCATTATGACATCATCGGCCCATTATGACATCATCGGCCTATTATGACATCATCGACCCATTATGACATCATCGACCTATTATGACATCATCGACCCATTATGACATCATCGGCCCATTATGACATCATCGACCCATTATGACATCATCGACTCATTATGACATCATCGGCCCATTATGACATCATCGACCCATTATGACATCATCGGCCCATTATGACATCATCGACCCATTATGACATCATCGACCCATTATGACATAATCGGCCCATTATGACATCATCGACCAATTATGACATAATCGGGCCCATTATGACATCATCGACCCATTATGACATCATCGGCCCATTATGACATCATCGACCCATTATGACATCATCGGCCCATTATGACATCATCGATCCATTATGACATCATCGACCCATTATGACATCATCGACCCATTATGACATCATCGACCCATTATGACATCATCGGCCCATTATGACATCATCGACCCATTATGACATCATCGATTCATTATGACATCATCGGCCCATTATGACATCATCGACCCATTATGACATCATCGGCCCATTATGACATCATCGACCCATTATGCCATCATCGACCCATTATGACATCATCGGCCCATTATGACATCATCGACCAATTATGACATCATCGGCCCACTATGACATCATCGACCCATTATGACATCATCGGCCCATAATGACATCATCGACCCATTATGACATCATCGGCCCATTATGACATCATCGGCCCATTATGACATCATCGGCCCATTATGACATCATCGGCCAATTATGACATCATCGACCCATTATGACATCATCGACCCATTATGACATCATCGGCCCATTATGACATCATCGACCCATTATGACATCATCGACCCATTATGACATCATCGACCCATTATGACATCATGGGCCCATTATGACATCATCGGCCCATTATGACATCATCGGCCCTTTAAGACATCATCCACCCATTATGACATCATCGGACCATTATAACATCATCGACCCATTATGACATCATCGGCCAATTATGACATCATCGACCCATTATGACATCATCGGCCCATTATGACATCATCGGCCTATTATGACATCATCGACCCATTATGACATCATCGACCTATTATGACATCATCGACCCATTATGACATCATCGGCCCATTATGACATCATCGACCCATTATGACATCATCGACTCATTATGACATCATCGGCCCATTATGACATCATCGACCCATTATGACATCATCGGCCCATTATGACATCATCGACCCATTATGACATCATCGACCCATTATGACATCATCGCCCCATTATGACATCATCGACCCATTATGACATCATCGACCCATTATGAAATCATCAAACCATTATGACATCATCGGCCCATTATGACATCATCGACCCATTATGACATCATCGACCCATTATGACATCATCGGCCCATTATGACATCATCGGCCCATTATGACATCATCGACCCATTATGACATCATCGGCCAATTATGACATCATCGACCCATTATGACATCATCGACCCATTATGACATCATCGGCCCATTATGACATCATCGACCCATTATGACATCATCGACCGATTATGACATCATCGACCCATTATGACATCATCGACCCATTATGATATCATCGGCCCATTATGACATCATCGACCCATTATGACATCATCGGCCCTTTATGACATCATCGACCCATTATTACATCATCGACCCATTATGACATCATCAGCCCATTATGACATCATCGACCCATTATGACATCATCGACCCATTATGACATCATCGACCCATTATGACATCATCGACCCATTATGACATCATCGGCCCTTTATGACATCACCATCCCATTATGACATCATCAGCCCATTATGACATCATCGACCCATTATGACATCATCGGCCCATTATGACATCATCGGCCCATGATGACATCATCGACCCATGATGACATCATCGACCCATTATGACATCATCGACCCATTATGACATCATCGGCCCATTATGACATCATCGACCCATTATGACATCATCGACCCATTATGACATCATCGACCCATTATGACATCATCGACCCATTATGACATCATCAAACCATTATGACATCATCGTCCCATTATGACATCATCGACCCATTATGACATCATCGACCCATTATGACATCATGGGCCCATTATGACATCATCGGCCCATTATGACATCATCGGCCCTTTAAGACATCATCCACCCATTATGACATCATCGGACCATTATAACATCATCGACCCATTATGACATCATCGGCCAATTATGACATCATCGACCCATTATGACATCATCGGCCCATTATGACATCATCGGCCTATTATGACATCATCGACCCATTATGACATCATCGACCTATTATGACATCATCGACCCATTATGACATCATCGGCCCATTATGACATCATCGACCCATTATGACATCATCGACTCATTATGACATCATCGGCCCATTATGACATCATCGACCCATTATGACATCATCGGCCAATTATGATATCATCGACCCATTATGACATCATCGGCCCATTATGACATCATCGGCCATTTATGACATCATCGACCTATTATGACATCATCGGCCCATTACGACATCATCGGCCTATTATGACATCATCGACCCATTATAACATCATCGGCCTATTATGACATCATCGACCCATTATGACATCATCGACCCATTATGACATCATCGGCCTATTATGACATCATCGACCCATTATGACATCATCGACCCATTATGACATCATCGGCCCATTATGACATCATCGACCCATTATGACATCATCGACTCATTATGACATCATCGGCCCATTATGACATCATCGACCCGTTATGACATCATCGGCCCATTATGACATCATCGACCCATTATGACATCATCGACCCATTATGACATAATCGGCCCATTATGACATCATCGACCAATTATGACATAATCGGGCCCATTATGACATCATCGACCCATTATGACATCATCGGCCCATTATGACATCATCGACCCATTATAACATCATCGGCCCATTATGACATCATCGATCCATTATGACATCATCGACCCATTATGACATCATCGACCCATTATGACATCATCGACCCATTATGACATCATCGGCCCATTATGACATCATCGACCCATTATGACATCATCGATTCATTATGACATCATCGGCCCATTATGACATCATCGACCCATTATGACATCATCGGCCCATTATGACATCATCGACCCATTATGCCATCATCGACCCATTATGACATCATCGGCCCATTATGACATCATCGACCAATTATGACATCATCGGCCCACTATGACATCATCGACCCATTATGACATCATCGACCCATAATGACATCATCGACCCATTATGACATCATCGGCCCATTATGACATCATCGGCCCATTATGACATCATCGGCCCATTATGACATCATCGACCCATTATGACATCATCGACCCATTATGACATCATCGACCCATTATGACATCATCGGCCCTTTATGACATCACCATCCCATTATGACATCATCGGCCCATTATGACATCATCGACCCATTATGACATCATCGGCCCATTATGACATCATCGGCCCATTATGACATTATCGGCCCATTATGACACCATCGACCCATTTTGACACCATCGACCCATTATGACATCATCGACCCATTATGACATCATCGACCCATTATGACATAATTGACCCATTATGACATCATCAACCCATTATGACATCATCGGCCCATTATGACATCATCGACCCATTATGACATCATCGGCCCATTATGACATCATCGACCCATTATGACATCATCGACCCATTATGACATCATCGGCCCATTATAACATCATCGACCCATTATGACATCATTGGCCAATTATGACATCATCGACCCATTATGACATCATCGACCCATTATGACATCATCGGCCCATTATGACATCATTGACCCATTATGACATCATCGGCCCATTATGACATCATCGACCCATTATGACATCATCGGCCCATTATGACATCATCGGCCTATTATGACATCATCGGCCCATTATGACATCATCGACCCATTATGACATCATCGGCCAATTATGACATCATTGACCCATTATGACATCATCGACCTATTATGACATCATCGACCCATTATTATGACATCATCGACCTATTATGACATCATCGGCCCTTTATGACATCATCGACCTATTATAACATCATCGATTCATTATGACATCATCGGCCCGTTATGACATCATCGACCCATTATGACATCATCGACCCATTATGACATCATCGGCCCTTTATGATATCACAATCCCATTATGACATCATCAGCCCATTATGACATCATCGACCCATTATGACATCATCGGCCCATTATGACATCATCGGCCCATGATGACATCATCGACCCATGATGACATCATCGACCCATGATGACATCATCGACCCATTATGACATCATCGGCCCATTATGACATCATCGACCCATTATGACATCATCGACCCATTATGACATCATCGACCCATTATGACATCATCGCCCCATTATGACATCATCGACCCATTATGACATCATCGACCCATTATGACATCATCAAACCATTATGTCATCATCGTCCCATTATGACATCATCGACCCATTATGACATCATCGACCCATTATGACATCATGGGCCCATTATGACATCATCGGCCCATTATGACATCATCGGCCCTTTAAGACATCATCCACCCATTATGACATCATCGGACCATTATAACATCATCGACCCATTATGACATCATCGGCCAATTATGACATCATCGACCCATTATGACATCATCGGCCCATTATGACATCATCGGCCTATTATGACATCATCGACCCATTATGACATCATCGACCTATTATGACATCATCGACCCATTATGACATCATCGGCCCATTATGACATCATCGACCCATTATGACATCATCGACTCATTATGACATCATCGGCCCATTATGACATCATCGACCCATTATGACATCATCGGCCCATTATGACATCATCGACCCATTATGACATCATCGGCCAATTATGATATCATCGACCCATTATGACATCATCGGCCCATTATGACATCATCGGCCATTTATGACATCATCGACCTATTATGACATCATCGGCCCATTACGACATCATCGGCCTATTATGACATCATCGACCCATTATGACATCATCGGCCCATTATGACATCATCGACCCATTATGACATCATCGGCCCATTATGACATCATCGGCCTATTATGACATCATCGGCCCATTATGACATCATCGACCCATTATGACATCATCGGCCAATTATGACATCATTGACCCATTATGACATCATCGACCTATTATGACATCTTCGACCCATTATTATGACATCATCGACCTATTATGACATCATCGGCCCTTTATGACATCATCGACCTATTATAACATCATCGATTCATTATGACATCATCGGCCCGTTATGACATCATCGACCCATTATGACATCATCGACCCATTATGACATCATCGGCCCTTTATGACATCACAATCCCATTATGACATCATCAGCCCATTATGACATCATCGACCCATTATGACATCATCGGCCCATTATGACATCATCGGCCCATGATGACATCATCGACCCATGATGACATCATCGACCCATTATGACATCATCGGCCCATTATGACATCATCGACCCATTATGACATCATCGACCCATTATGACATCATCGACCCATTATGACATCATCGACCCATTATGACATCATCGCCCCATTATGACATCATCGACCCATTATGACATCATCAAACCATTATGACATCATCGTCCCATTATGACATCATCGACCCATTATGACATCATCGACCCATTATGACATCATGGGCCCATTATGACATCATCGGCCCATTATGACATCATCGGCCCTTTAAGACATCATCCACCCATTATGACATCATCGGACCATTATAACATCATCGACCCATTATGACATCATCGGCCAATTATGACATCATCGACCCATTATGACATCATCGGCCCATTATGACATCATCGGCCTATTATGACATCATCGACCCATTATGACATCATCGACCTATTATGACATCATCGACCCATTATGACATCATCGGCCCATTATGACATCATCGACCCATTATGACATCATCGACTCATTATGACATCATCGGCCCATTATGACATCATCGACCCATTATGACATCATCGGCCCATTATGACATCATCGACCCATTATGACATCATCGGCCAATTATGATATCATCGACCCATTATGACATCATCGGCCCATTATGACATCATCGGCCATTTATGACATCATCGACCTATTATGACATCATCGGCCCATTACGACATCATCGGCCTATTATGACATCATCGACCCATTATAACATCATCGGCCTATTATGACATCATCGACCCATTATGACATCATCGACCCATTATGACATCATCGGCCTATTATGACATCATCGACCCATTATGACATCATCGACCCATTATGACATCATCAGCCCTTTATGACATCACCATCCCATTATGACATCATCGGCCCATTATGACATCATCGGCCCATTATGACATCATCGACCCATTATGACATCATCGGCCCTTTATGACATCATCGACCCATTATGACATCATCGACCCATTATGACATCATCGGCCCATTATGACATCATCGACCCATTATGACATCATCGACCTATTATGACATCATCGACCCATTATGACATCATCGACCCATTATGACATCATCGGCCCTTTATGACATCATCGGCCCTTTATGACATCATCGGCCCTTTATGACATCATCGACCCATTATGACATCATCGGCCCATTATGACATCATCGGCCCATTATGACATCATCGACCCATTATGACATCATCGACCCATTATGACATCATCGGCCCTTTATGACATCACCATCCCATTATGACATCATCGGCCCATTATGACATCATCGGCCCATTATGACATCATCGGCCCATTATGACATCATCGGCCCATGATGACATCATCGACCCATGATGACATCATCGACCCATTATGACATCATCGACCCATTATGACATCATCGACCCATTATGACATCATCGACCCATTATGACATCATCAAACCATTATGACATCATCGTCCCATTATGACATCATCGACCCATTATGACATCATCGACCCATTATGACATCATGGGCCCATTATAACATCATCGGCCCATTATGACATCATCGGCCTTTTAAGACATCATCCACCCATTATGACATCATCGGACCATTATAACATCATCGACCCATTATGACATCATCGGCCAATTATGACATCATCGACCCATTATGACATCATCGGCCCATTATGACACCATCGGCCCATTATGACATCATCGACCCATTATGACATCATCGACCCATTATGACATCATCGGCCCATTATGACATCATCGGCCCATTATGACATCATCGACCCATTATGACATCATCGACCCATTATGACATCATCGGCCCTTTATGACATCACCATCCCATTATGACATCATCGGCCCATTATGACATCATCGGCCCATTATGACATCATCGGCCCATTATGACATCATCGGCCCTTTATGACATCATCGACCCATTATGACATCATCGACCCATTATGACATCATCGGCCCATTATGACATCATCGACCCATTATGACATCATCGACCTATTATGACATCATCGACCCATTATGACATCATCGACCCATTATGACATCATCGGCCCTTTATGACATCATCGGCCCTTTATGACATCATCGGCCTTTTATGACATCATCGACCCATTATGACATCATCGGCCCATTATGACATCATCGGCCCATTATGACATCATCGACCCATTATGACATCATCGACCCATTATGACATCATCGACCCATTATGACATCATCGGCCCTTTATGACATCACCATCCCATTATGACATCATCGGCCCATTATGACATCATCGGCCCATTATGACATCATCGGCCCATTATGACATCATCGGCCCATGATGACATCATCGACCCATGATGACATCATCGACCCATTATGACATCATCGACCCATTATGACATCATCGACCCATTATGACATCATCGACCCATTATGACATCATCAAACCATTATGACATCATCGTCCCATTATGACATCATCGACCCATTATGACATCATCGACCCATTATGACATCATGGGCCCATTATAACATCATCGGCCCATTATGACATCATCGGCCTTTTAAGACATCATCCACCCATTATGACATCATCGGACCATTATAACATCATCAACCCATTATGACATCATCGGCCAATTATGACATCATCGACCCATTATGACATCATCGGCCCATTATGACACCATCGACCCATTATGACATCATCGACCCATTATGACATCATCGACCCATTATGACATCATCGGCCCATTATGACATCATCGACCCATTATGACATCATCGGCCCTTTATGACATCATCGACCCATTATGACATCATCGACCCATTATGACATCATCGGCCCATTATGACATCATCGACCCATTATGACATCATCGGCCCTTTATGACATCACCATCCCATTATGACATCATCGGCCCATTATGACATCATCGGCCCATTATGACATCATCGACCCATTATGACATCATCGGCCCTTTATGACATCATCGACCCATTATGACATCATCGACCCATTATGACAACATCGGCCCATTATGACATCATCGACCCATTATGACATCATCGGCCCTTTATGACATCATCGACCCATTATGACATCATCGACCCATTATGACATCATCGGCCCATTATGACATCATCGACCCATTATGACATCATCGGCCCTTTATGACATCACCATACCATTATGACATCATCGGCCCATTATGACATCATCGGCCCATTATGACATCATCGACCCATTATGACATCATCGGCCCTTTATGACATCATCGACCCATTATGACATCATCGACCCATTATGACATCATCGGCTCATTATGACATCATCGACCCATTATGACATCATCGACCCATTATGACATCATCGACCCATTATGACATCATCGACCCATTATGACATCATCGGCCCTTTATGACATCACCATCCCATTATGACATCATCGGCTCATTATGACATCATCGACCCATTATGACATCATCGGCCCATGATGACATCATCGACCCATGATGACATCATCGACCCATTATGACATCATCGACCCATTATGATATCATCGGCCCATTATGACATCATCGACCCATTATGACATCATCGACCCATTATGACATCATCGCCCAATTATGACATCATCGACCCATTATGACATCATCGACCCATTATGAAATCATCAAACCATTATGACATCATCGGCCCATTATGACATCATCGACCCATTATGACATCATCGACCCATTATGACATCATCGGCCCATTATGACATCATCGGCCCATTATGACATCATCGACCCATTATGACATCATCGGCCAATTATGACATCATCGACCCATTATGACATCATCGACCCATTATGACATCATCGGCCCATTATGACATCATCGACCCATTATGACATCATCGACCGATTATGACATCATCGACCCATTATGACATCATCGACCCATTATGACATCATCGGCCCATTATGACATCATCGACCCATTATGACATCATCGGCCCTTTATGACATCATCGACCCATTATTACATCATCGACCCATTATGACATCATCAGCCCATTATGACATCATCGACCCATTATGACATCATCGACCCATTATGACATCATCGACCCATTATGACATCATCGACCCATTATGACATCATCGGCCCTTTATGACATCACCATCCCATTATGACATCATCAGCCCATTATGACATCATCGACCCATTATGACATCATCGGCCCATTATGACATCATCGGCCCATGATGACATCATCGACCCATGATGACATCATCGACCCATTATGACATCATCGACCCATTATGACATCATCGGCCCATTATGACATCATCGACCCATTATGATATCATCGACCCATTATGACATCATCGACCCATTATGACATCATCGACCCATTATGACATCATCGACCCATTATGACATCATCAAACCATTATGACATCATCGTCCCATTATGACATCATCGACCCATTATGACATCATCGACCCATTATGACATCATGGGCCCATTATGACATCATCGGCCCATTATGACATCATCGGCCCTTTAAGACATCATCCACCCATTATGACATCATCGGACCATTATAACATCATCCACCCATTATGACGTCATCGGCCAATTATGACATCATCGACCCATTATGACATCATCGGCCCATTATGACATCATCGGCCTATTATGACATCATCGACCCATTATGACATCATCGACCTATTATGACATCATCGACCCATTATGACATCATCGGCCCATTATGACATCATCGACCCATTATGACATCATCGACTCATTATGACATCATCGGCCCATTATGACATCATCGACCCATTATGACATCATCGGCCAATTATGATATCATCGACCCATTATGACATCATCGGCCCATTATGACATCATCGGCCATTTATGACATCATCGACCTATTATGACATCATCGGCCCATTACGACATCATCGGCCTATTATGACATCATCGACCCATTATAACATCATCGGCCTATTATGACATCATCGACCCATTATAACATCATCGACCCATTATGACATCATCGGCCTATTATGACATCATCGACCCATTATGACATCATCGACCCATTATGACATCATCGGCCCATTATGACATCATCGACCCATTATGACATCATCGACTCATTATGACATCATCGGCCCATTATGACATCATCGACCCGTTATGACATCATCGGCCCATTATGACATCATCGACCCATTATGACATCATCGACCCATTATGACATAATCGGCCCATTATGACATCATCGACCAATTATGACATAATCGGGCCCATTATGACATCATCGACCCATTATGACATCATCGGCCCATTATGACATCATCGACCCATTATGACATCATCGGCCCATTATGACATCATCGATCCATTATGACATCATCGACCCATTATGACATCATCGACCCATTATGACATCATCGACCCATTATGACATCATCGGCCCATTATGACATCATCGACCCATTATGACATCATCGATTCATTATGACATCATCGGCCCATTATGACATCATCGACCCATTATGACATCATCGGCCCATTATGACATCATCGACCCATTATGCCATCATCGACCCATTATGACATCATCGGCCCATTATGACATCATCGACCAATTATGACATCATCGGCCCACTATGACATCATCGACCCATTATGACATCATCGGCCCATAATGACATCATCGACCCATTATGACATCATCGGCCCATTATGACATCATCGGCCCATTATGACATCATCGGCCCATTATGACATCATCGGCCAATTATGACATCATCGACCCATTATGACATCATCGACCCATTATGACATCATCGGCCCATTATGACATCATCGACCCATTATGACATCATCGACCCATTATGACATCATCGACCCATTATGACATCATCGGCCCTTTATGACATCACCATCCCATTATGACATCATCGGCCCATTATGACATCATCGACCCATTATGACATCATCGGCCCATTATGACATCATCGGCCCATTATGACATTATCGGCCCATTATGACACCATCGACCCATTTTGACACCATCGACCCATTATGACATCATCGACCCATTATGACATCATCGACCCATTATGACATAATTGACCCATTATGACATCATCAACCCATTATGACATCATCGGCCCATTATGACATCATCGGCCCATTATGACATCATCGACCCATTATGACATCATCGGCCCATTATGACATCATCGACCCATTATGACATCATCGACCCATTATGACATCATCGGCCCATTATAACATCATCGACCCATTATGACATCATTGGCCAATTATGACATCATCGACCCATTATGACATCATCGACCCATTATGACACCATCGGCCCATTATGACATCATCGACCCATTATGACATCATCGACCCATTATGACATCATCGGCCCATTATGACATCATCGACCCATTATGACATCATCGGCCCTTTATGACATCATCGACCCATTATGACATCATCGACCCATTATGACATCATCGGCCCATTATGACATCATCGACCCATTATGACATCATCGGCCCTTTATGACATCACCATCCCATTATGACATCATCGGCCCATTATGACATCATCGGCCCATTATGACATCATCGACCCATTATGACATCATCGGCCCTTTATGACATCATCGACCCATTATGACATCATCGACCCATTATGACAACATCGGCCCATTATGACATCATCGACCCATTATGACATCATCGGCCCTTTATGACATCATCGACCCATTATGACATCATCGACCCATTATGACATCATCGGCCCATTATGACATCATCGACCCATTATGACATCATCGGCCCTTTATGACATCACCATACCATTATGACATCATCGGCCCATTATGACATCATCGGCCCATTATGACATCATCGACCCATTATGACATCATCGGCCCTTTATGACATCATCGACCCATTATGACATCATCGACCCATTATGACATCATCGGCCCATTATGACATCATCGACCCATTATGACATCATCGACCCATTATGACATCATCGACCCATTATGACATCATCGACCCATTATGACATCATCGGCCCTTTATGACATCACCATCCCATTATGACATCATCGGCTCATTATGACATCATCGACCCATTATGACATCATCGGCCCATTATGACATCATCGGCCCATGATGACATCATCGACCCATGATGACATCATCGACCCATTATGACATCATCGACCCATTATGACATCATCGGCCCATTATGACATCATCGACCCATTATGACATCATCGACCCATTATGACATCATCGCCCAATTATGACATCATCGACCCATTATGACATCATCGACCCATTATGAAATCATCAAACCATTATGACATCATCGGCCCATTATGACATCATCGACACATTATGACATCATCGACCCATTATGACATCATCGGCCCATTATGACATCATCGGCCCATTATGACATCATCGACCCATTATGACATCATCGGCCAATTATGACATCATCGACCCATTATGACATCATCGACCCATTATGACATCATCGGCCCATTATGACATCATCGACCCATTATGACATCATCGACCGATTATGACATCATCGACCCATTATGACATCATCGACCCATTATGACATCATCGGCCCATTATGACATCATCGACCCATTATGACATCATCGGCCCTTTATGACATCATCGACCCATTATTACATCATCGACCCATTATGACATCATCAGCCCATTATGACATCATCGACCCATTATGACATCATCGACCCATTATGACATCATCGACCCATTATGACATCATCGACCCATTATGACATCATCGACCCATTATGACATCATCGACCCATTATGACATTATCGGCCCATTATGACATCATCGGCCCATTATGACATCATCGACCCATTATGACATCATCGGCCAATTATGACATCATCGACCCATTATGACATCATCGACCCATTATGACATCATCGGCCCATTATGACATCATCGACCCATTATAACATCATCGACCGATTATGACATCATCGACCCATTATGACATCATCGACCCATTATGATATCATCGGCCCATTATGACATCATCGACCCATTATGACATCATCGGCCCTTTATGACATCATCGACCCATTATTACATCATCGACCCATTATGACATCATCAGCCCATTATGACATCATCGACCCATTATGACATCATCGACCCATTATGACATCATCGACCCATTATGACATCATCGACCCATTATGACATCATCGGCCCTTTATGACATCACCATCCCATTATGACATCATCAGCCCATTATGACATCATCGACCCATTATGACATCATCGGCCCATTATGACATCATCGGCCCATGATGACATCATCGACCCATGATGACATCATCGACCCATTATGACATCATCGACCCATTATGACATCATCGGCCCATTATGACATCATCGACCCATTATGACATCATCGACCCATTATGACATCATCGACCCATTATGACATCATCGACCCATTATGACATCATCAAACCATTATGACATCATCGTCCCATTATGACATCATCGACCCATTATGACATCATCGACCCATTATGACATCATGGGCCCATTATGACATCATCGGCCCATTAGGACATCATCGGCCCTTTAAGACATCATCCACCCATTATGACATCATCGGACCATTATAACATCATCGACCCATTATGACATCATCGGCCAATTATGACATCATCGACCCATTATGACATCATCGGCCCATTATGACATCATCGGCCTATTATGACATCATCGACCCATTATGACATCATCGACCTATTATGACATCATCGACCCATTATGACATCATCGGCCCATTATGACATCATCGACCCATTATGACATCATCGACTCATTATGACATCATCGGCCCATTATGACATCATCGACCCATTATGACATCATCGGCCAATTATGATATCATCGACCCATTATGACATCATCGGCCCATTATGACATCATCGGCCAGTTATGACATCATCGACCTATTATGACATCATCGGCCCATTACGACATCATCGGCCTATTATGACATCATCGACCCATTATAACATCATCGGCCTATTATGACATCATCGACCCATTATGACATCATCGACCCATTATGACATCATCGGCCTATTATGACATCATCGACCCATTATGACATCATCGACCCATTATGACATCATCGGCCCATTATGACATCATCGACCCATTATGACATCATCGACTCATTATGACATCATCGGCCCATTATGACATCATCGACCCGTTATGACATCATCGGCCCATTATGACATCATCGACCCATTATGACATCATCGACCCATTATGACATAATCGGCCCATTATGACATCATCGACCAATTATGACATAATCGGGCCCATTATGACATCATCGACCCATTATGACATCATCGGCCCATTATGACATCATCGACCCATTATGACATCATCGGCCCATTATGACATCATCGATTCATTATGACATCATCGGCCCATTATGACATCATCGACCCATTATGACATCATCGGCCCATTATGACATCATCGACCCATTATGCCATCATCGACCCATTATGACATCATCGGCCCATTATGACATCATCGACCAATTATGACATCATCGGCCCACTATGACATCATCGACCCATTATGACATCATCGGCCCATAATGACATCATCGACCCATTATGACATCATCGGCCCATTATGACATCATCGGCCCATTATGACATCATCGGCCCATTATGACATCATCGGCCAATTATGACATCATCGACCCATTATGACATCATCGACCCATTATGACATCATCGGCCCATTATGACATCATCGACCCATTATGACATCATCGACCCATTATGACATCATCGACCCATTATGACATCATCGGCCCTTTATGACATCACCATCCCATTATGACATCATCGGCCCATTATGACATCATCGACCCATTATGACATCATCGGCCCATTATGACATCATCGGCCCATTATGACATTATCGGCCCATTATGACACCATCGACCCATTTTGACACCATCGACCCATTATGACATCATCGACCCATTATGACATCATCGACCCATTATGACATAATTGACCCATTATGACATCATCAACCCATTATGACATCATCGGCCCATTATGACATCATCGACCCATTATGACATCATCGGCCCATTATGACATCATCGACCCATTATGACATCATCGACCCATTATGACATCATCGGCCCATTATAACATCATCGACCCATTATGACATCATTGGCCAATTATGACATCATCGACCCATTATGACATCATCGACCCATTATGACATCATCGGCCCATTATGACATCATTGACCCATTATGACATCATCGGCCCATTATGACATCATCGACCCATTATGACATCATCGGCCCATTATGACATCATCGGCCTATTATGACATCATCGGCCCATTATGACATCATCGACCCATTATGACATCATCGGCCAATTATGACATCATTGACCCATTATGACATCATCGACCTATTATGACATCATCGACCCATTATTATGACATCATCGACCTATTATGACATCATCGGCCCTTTATGACATCATCGACCTATTATAACATCATCGATTCATTATGACATCATCGGCCCGTTATGACATCATCGACCCATTATGACATCATCGACCCATTATGACATCATCGGCCCTTTATGATATCACAATCCCATTATGACATCATCAGCCCATTATGACATCATCGACCCATTATGACATCATCGGCCCATTATGACATCATCGGCCCATGATGACATCATCGACCCATGATGACATCATCGACCCATGATGACATCATCGACCCATTATGACATCATCGGCCCATTATGACATCATCGACCCATTATGACATCATCGACCCATTATGACATCATCGACCCATTATGACATCATCGCCCCATTATGACATCATCGACCCATTATGACATCATCGACCCATTATGACATCATCAAACCATTATGTCATCATCGTCCCATTATGACATCATCGACCCATTATGACATCATCGACCCATTATGACATCATGGGCCCATTATGACATCATCGGCCCATTATGACATCATCGGCCCTTTAAGACATCATCCACCCATTATGACATCATCGGACCATTATAACATCATCGACCCATTATGACATCATCGGCCAATTATGACATCATCGACTCATTATGACATCATCGGCCCATTATGACATCATCGGCCTATTATGACATCATCGACCCATTATGACATCATCGACCTATTATGACATCATCGACCCATTATGACATCATCGGCCCATTATGACATCATCGACCCATTATGACATCATCGACTCATTATGACATCATCGACTCATTATGACATCATCGGCCCTTTAAGACATCATCCACCCATTATGACATCATCGGCCTATTATGACATCATCGACCCATTATGACATCATCGACCTATTATGACATCATCGACCCATTATGACATCATCGGCCCATTATGACATCATCGACCCATTATGACATCATCGACTCATTATGACATCATCGGCCCATTATGACATCATCGACCCATTATGACATCATCGGCCAATTATGATATCATCGACCCATTATGACATCATCGGCCCATTATGACATCATCGGCCATTTATGACATCATCGACCTATTATGACATCATCGGCCCATTACGACATCATCGGCCTATTATGACATCATCGACCCATTATAACATCATCGGCCTATTATGACATCATCGACCCATTATAACATCATCGACCCATTATGACATCATCGGCCTATTATGACATCATCGACCCATTATGACATCATCGACCCATTATGACATCATCGGCCCATTATGACATCATCGACCCATTATGACATCATCGACTCATTATGACATCATCGGCCCATTATGACATCATCGACCCGTTATGACATCATCGGCCCATTATGACATCATCGACCCATTATGACATCATCGACCCATTATGACATAATCGGCCCATTATGACATCATCGACCAATTATGACATAATCGGGCCCATTATGACATCATCGACCCATTATGACATCATCGGCCCATTATGACATCATCGACCCATTATGACATCATCGGCCCATTATGACATCATCGATCCATTATGACATCATCGACCCATTATGACATCATCGACCCATTATGACATCATCGACCCATTATGACATCATCGGCCCATTATGACATCATCGACCCATTATGACATCATCGATTCATTATGACATCATCGGCCCATTATGACATCATCGACCCATTATGACATCATCGGCCCATTATGACATCATCGACCCATTATGCCATCATCGACCCATTATGACATCATCGGCCCATTATGACATCATCGACCAATTATGACATCATCGGCCCACTATGACATCATCGACCCATTATGACATCATCGGCCCATAATGACATCATCGACCCATTATGACATCATCGGCCCATTATGACATCATCGGCCCATTATGACATCATCGGCCCATTATGACATCATCGGCCAATTATGACATCATCGACCCATTATGACATCATCGACCCATTATGACATCATCGGCCCATTATGACATCATCGACCCATTATGACATCATCGACCCATTATGACATCATCGACCCATTATGACATCATCGGCCCTTTATGACATCACCATCCCATTATGACATCATCGGCCCATTATGACATCATCGACCCATTATGACATCATCGGCCCATTATGACATCATCGGCCCATTATGACATTATCGGCCCATTATGACACCATCGACCCATTTTGACACCATCGACCCATTATGACATCATCGACCCATTATGACATAATTGACCCATTATGACATCATCAACCCATTATGACATCATCGGCCCATTATGACATCATCGGCCCATTATGACATCATCGACCCATTATGACATCATCGGCCCATTATGACATCATCGACCCATTATGACATCATCGACCCATTATGACATCATCGGCCCATTATAACATCATCGACCCATTATGACATCATTGGCCAATTATGACATCATCGACCCATTATGACATCATCGACCCATTATGACACCATCGGCCCATTATGACATCATCGACCCATTATGACATCATCGACCCATTATGACATCATCGGCCCATTATGACATCATCGACCCATTATGACATCATCGGCCCTTTATGACATCATCGACCCATTATGACATCATCGACCCATTATGACATCATCGGCCCATTATGACATCATCGACCCATTATGACATCATCGGCCCTTTATGACATCACCATCCCATTATGACATCATCGGCCCATTATGACATCATCGGCCCATTATGACATCATCGACCCATTATGACATCATCGGCCCTTTATGACATCATCGACCCATTATGACATCATCGACCCATTATGACAACATCGGCCCATTATGACATCATCGACCCATTATGACATCATCGGCCCTTTATGACATCATCGACCCATTATGACATCATCGACCCATTATGACATCATCGGCCCATTATGACATCATCGACCCATTATGACATCATCGGCCCTTTATGACATCACCATACCATTATGACATCATCGGCCCATTATGACATCATCGGCCCATTATGACATCATCGACCCATTATGACATCATCGGCCCTTTATGACATCATCGACCCATTATGACATCATCGACCCATTATGATATCATCGGCCCATTATGACATCATCGACCCATTATGACATCATCGACCCATTATGACATCATCGACCCATTATGACATCATCGACCCATTATGACATCATCGGCCCTTTATGACATCACCATCCCATTATGACATCATCGGCTCATTATGACATCATCGACCCATTATGACATCATCGGCCCATTATGACATCATCGGCCCATGATGACATCATCGACCCATGATGACATCATCGACCCATTATGACATCATCGACCCATTATGACATCATCGGCCCATTATGACATCATCGACCCATTATGACATCATCGACCCATTATGACATCATCGCCCAATTATGACATCATCGACCCATTATGACATCATCGACCCATTATGAAATCATCAAACCATTATGACATCATCGGCCCATTATGACATCATCGACACATTATGACATCATCGACCCATTATGACATCATCGGCCCATTATGACATCATCGGCCCATTATGACATCATCGACCCATTATGACATTATCGGCCAATTATGACATCATCGACCCATTATGACATCATCGACCCATTATGACATCATCGGCCCATTATGACATCATCGGCCCATTATGACATCATCGACCCATTATGACATCATCGGCCCTTTATGACATCATCGACCCATTATTACATCATCGACCCATTATGACATCATCAGCCCATTATGACATCATCGACCCATTATGACATCATCGACCCATTATGACATAATCGACCCATTATGACATCATCGACCCATTATGACATCATCGACCCATTATGACATCATCGACCCATTATGACATCATCGGCCCATTATGACATCATCGGCCCATTATGACATCATCGACCCATTATGACATCATCGGCCAATTATGACATCATCGACCCATTATGACATCATCGACCCATTATGACATCATCGGCCCATTATGACATCATCGACCCATTATGACATCATCGACCGATTATGACATCATCGACCCATTATGACATCATCGACCCATTATGATATCATCGGCCCATTATGACATCATCGACCCATTATGACATCATCGGCCCTTTATGACATCATCGACCCATTATTACATCATCGACCCATTATGACATCATCAGCCCATTATGACATCATCGACCCATTATGACATCATCGACCCATTATGACATCATCGACCCATTATGACATCATCGACCCATTATGACATCATCGGCCCTTTATGACATCACCATCCCATTATGACATCATCAGCCCATTATGACATCATCGACCCATTATGACATCATCGGCCCATTATGACATCATCGGCCCATGATGACATCATCGACCCATGATGACATCATCGACCCATTATGACATCATCGACCCATTATGACATCATCGGCCCATTATGACATCATCGACCCATTATGACATCATCGACCCATTATGACATCATCGACCCATTATGACATCATCGACCCATTATGACATCATCGACCCATTATGACATCATCAAACCATTATGACATCATCGTCCCATTATGACATCATCGACCCATTATGACATCATCGACCCATTATGACATCATGGGCCCATTATGACATCATCGGCCCATTATGACATCATCGGCCCTTTAAGACATCATCCACCCATTATGACATCATCGGACCATTATAACATCATCGACCCATTATGACATCATCGGCCAATTATGACATCATCGACCCATTATGACATCATCGGCCCATTATGACATCATCGGCCTATTATGACATCATCGACCCATTATGACATCATCGACCTATTATGACATCATCGACCCATTATGACATCATCGGCCCATTATGACATCATCGACCCATTATGACATCATCGACTCATTATGACATCATCGGCCCATTATGACATCATCGACCCATTATGACATCATCGGCCAATTATGATATCATCGACCCATTATGACATCATCGGCCCATTATGACATCATCGGCCATTTATGACATCATCGACCTATTATGACATCATCGGCCCATTACGACATCATCGGCCTATTATGACATCATCGACCCATTATAACATCATCGGCCTATTATGACATCATCGACCCATTATGACATCATCGACCCATTATGACATCATCGGCCTATTATGACATCATCGACCCATTATGACATCATCGACCCATTATGACATCATCGGCCCATTATGACATCATCGACCCATTATGACATCATCGACTCATTATGACATCATCGGCCCATTATGACATCATCGACCCGTTATGACATCATCGGCCCATTATGACATCATCGACCCATTATGACATCATCGACCCATTATGACATAATCGGCCCATTATGACATCATCGACCAATTATGACATAATCGGGCCCATTATGACATCATCGACCCATTATGACATCATCGGCCCATTATGACATCATCGACCCATTATGACATCATCGGCCCATTATGACATCATCGATCCATTATGACATCATCGACCCATTATGACATCATCGACCCATTATGACATCATCGACCCATTATGACATCATCGGCCCATTATGACATCATCGACCCATTATGACATCATCGATTCATTATGACATCATCGGCCCATTATGACATCATCGACCCATTATGACATCATCGGCCCATTATGACATCATCGACCCATTATGCCATCATCGACCCATTATGACATCATCGGCCCATTATGACATCATCGACCAATTATGACATCATCGGCCCACTATGACATCATCGACCCATTATGACATCATCGGCCCATAATGACATCATCGACCCATTATGACATTATCGGCCCATTATGACATCATCGGCCCATTATGACATCATCGGCCCATTATGACATCATCGGCCAATTATGACATCATCGACCCATTATGACATCATCGACCCATTATGACATCATCGGCCCATTATGACATCATCGACCCATTATGACATCATCGACCCATTATGACATCATCGACCCATTATGACATCATCGGCCCTTTATGACATCACCATCCCATTATGACATCATCGGCCCATTATGACATCATCGACCCATTATGACATCATCGGCCCATTATGACATCATCGGCCCATTATGACATTATCGGCCCATTATGACACCATCGACCCATTTTGACACCATCGACCCATTATGACATCATCGACCCATTATGACATCATCGACCCATTATGACATAATTGACCCATTATGACATCATCAACCCATTATGACATCATCGGCCCATTATGACATCATCGACCCATTATGACATCATCGGCCCATTATGACATCATCGACCCATTATGACATCATCGACCCATTATGACATCATCGGCCCATTATAACATCATCGACCCATTATGACATCATTGGCCAATTATGACATCATCGACCCATTATGACATCATCGACCCATTATGACATCATCGGCCCATTATGACATCATTGACCCATTATGACATCATCGGCCCATTATGACATCATCGACCCATTATGACATCATCGGCCCATTATGACATCATCGGCCTATTATGACATCATCGGCCCATTATGACATCATCGACCCATTATGACATCATCGGCCAATTATGACATCATTGACCCATTATGACATCATCGACCTATTATGACATCATCGACCCATTATTATGACATCATCGACCTATTATGACATCATCGGCCCTTTATGACATCATCGACCTATTATAACATCATCGATTCATTATGACATCATCGGCCCGTTATGACATCATCGACCCATTATGACATCATCGACCCATTATGACATCATCGGCCCTTTATGATATCACAATCCCATTATGACATCATCAGCCCATTATGACATCATCGACCCATTATGACATCATCGGCCCATTATGACATCATCGGCCCATGATGACATCATCGACCCATGATGACATCATCGACCCATGATGACATCATCGACCCATTATGACATCATCGGCCCATTATGACATCATCGACCCATTATGACATCATCGACCCATTATGACATCATCAACCCATTATGACATCATCGCCCCATTATGACATCATCGACCCATTATGACATCATCGACCCATTATGACATCATGGGCCCATTATGACATCATCGGCCCATTATGACATCATTGGCCCTTTAAGACATCATCCACCCATTATGACATCATCGGACCATTATAACATCATCGACCCATTATGACATCATCGGCCAATTATGACATCATCGACCCATTATGACATCATCGGCCCATTATGACATCATCGGCCTATTATGACATCATCGACCCATTATGACATCATCGACCTATTATGACATCATCGACCCATTATGACATCATCGGCCCATTATGACATCATCGACCCATTATGACATCATCGACTCATTATGACATCATCGGCCCATTATGACATCATCGACCCATTATGACATCATCGGCCCATTATGACATCATCGACCCATTATGACATCATCGGCCAATTATGATATCATCGACCCATTATGACATCATCGGCCCATTATGACATCATCGGCCATTTATGACATCATCGACCTATTATGACATCATCGGCCCATTACGACATCATCGGCCTATTATGACATCATCGACCCATTATGACATCATCGGCCCATTATGACATCATCGACCCATTATGACATCATCGGCCCATTATGACATCATCGGCCTATTATGACATCATCGGCCCATTATGACATCATCGACCCATTATGACATCATCGGCCAATTATGACATCATTGACCCATTATGACATCATCGACCTATTATGACATCTTCGACCCATTATTATGACATCATCGACCTATTATGACATCATCGGCCCTTTATGACATCATCGACCTATTATAACATCATCGATTCATTATGACATCATCGGCCCGTTATGACATCATCGACCCATTATGACATCATCGACCCATTATGACATCATCGGCCCTTTATGACATCACAATCCCATTATGACATCATCAGCCCATTATGACATCATCGACCCATTATGACATCATCGGCCCATTATGACATCATCGGCCCATGATGACATCATCGACCCATGATGACATCATCGACCCATTATGACATCATCGGCCCATTATGACATCATCGACCCATTATGACATCATCGACCCATTATGACATCATCGACCCATTATGACATCATCGACCCATTATGACATCATCGACCCATTATGACATCATCAAACCATTATGACATCATCGTCCCATTATGACATCATCGACCCATTATGACATCATCGACCCATTATGACATCATGGGCCCATTATGACATCATCGGCCCATTATGACATCATCGGCCCTTTAAGACATCATCCACCCATTATGACATCATCGGACCATTATAACATCATCGACCCATTATGACATCATCGGCCAATTATGACATCATCGACCCATTATGACATCATCGGCCCATTATGACATCATCGGCCTATTATGACATCATCGACCCATTATGACATCATCGACCTATTATGACATCATCGACCCATTATGACATCATCGGCCCATTATGACATCATCGACCCATTATGACATCATCGACTCATTATGACATCATCGGCCCATTATGACATCATCGACCCATTATGACATCATCGGCCCATTATGACATCATCGACCCATTATGACATCATCGGCCAATTATGATATCATCGACCCATTATGACATCATCGGCCCATTATGACATCATCGGCCATTTATGACATCATCGACCTATTATGACATCATCGGCCCATTACGACATCATCGGCCTATTATGACATCATCGACCCATTATAACATCATCGGCCTATTATGACATCATCGACCCATTATGACATCATCGACCCATTATGACATCATCGGCCTATTATGACATCATCGACCCATTATGACATCATCGACCCATTATGACATCATCAGCCCTTTATGACATCACCATCCCATTATGACATCATCGGCCCATTATGACATCATCGGCCCATTATGACATCATCGACCCATTATGACATCATCGGCCCTTTATGACAACATCGACCCATTATGACATCATCGACCCATTATGACATCATCGGCCCATTATGACATCATCGACCCATTATGACATCATCGACCTATTATGACATCATCGACCCATTATGACATCATCGACCCATTATGACATCATCGGCCCTTTATGACATCATCGGCCCTTTATGACATCATCGGCCCTTTATGACATCATCGACCCATTATGACATCATCGGCCCATTATGACATCATCGGCCCATTATGACATCATCGACCCATTATGACATCATCGACCCATTATGACATCATCGGCCCTTTATGACATCACCATCCCATTATGACATCATCGGCCCATTATGACATCATCGGCCCATTATGACATCATCGGCCCATTATGACATCATCGGCCCATGATGACATCATCGACCCATGATGACATCATCGACCCATTATGACATCATCGACCCATTATGACATCATCGACCCATTATGACATCATCAAACCATTATGACATCATCGTCCCATTATGACATCATCGACCCATTATGACATCATCGACCCATTATGACATCATGGGCCCATTATAACATCATCGGCCCATTATGACATCATCGGCCTTTTAAGACATCATCCACCCATTATGACATCATCGGACCATTATAACATCATCGACCCATTATGACATCATCGGCCAATTATGACATCATCGACCCATTATGACATCATCGGCCCATTATGACACCATCGGCCCATTATGACATCATCGACCCATTATGACATCATCGACCCATTATGACATCATCGGCCCATTATGACATCATCGGCCCATTATGACATCATCGACCCATTATGACATCATCGACCCATTATGACATCATCGGCCCTTTATGACATCACCATCCCATTATGACATCATCGGCCCATTATGACATCATCGGCCCATTATGACATCATCGGCCCATTATGACATCATCGGCCCTTTATGACATCATCGACCCATTATGACATCATCGACCCATTATGACATCATCGGCCCATTATGACATCATCGACCCATTATGACATCATCGACCTATTATGACATCATCGACCCATTATGACATCATCGACCCATTATGACATCATCGGCCCTTTATGACATCATCGGCCCTTTATGACATCATCGGCCCTTTATGACATCATCGACCCATTATGACATCATCGGCCCATTATGACATCATCGGCCCATTATGACATCATCGACCCATTATGACATCATCGACCCATTATGACATCATCGACCCATTATGACATCATCGGCCCTTTATGACATCACCATCCCATTATGACATCATCGGCCCATTATGACATCATCGGCCCATTATGACATCATCGGCCCATTATGACATCATCGGCCCATGATGACATCATCGACCCATGATGACATCATCGACCCATTATGACATCATCGACCCATTATGACATCATCGACCCATTATGACATCATCGACCCATTATGACATCATCAAACCATTATGACATCATCGTCCCATTATGACATCATCGACCCATTATGACATCATCGACCCATTATGACATCATGGGCCCATTATAACATCATCGGCCCATTATGACATCATCGGCCTTTTAAGACATCATCCACCCATTATGACATCATCGGACCATTATAACATCATCAACCCATTATGACATCATCGGCCAATTATGACATCATCGACCCATTATGACATCATCGGCCCATTATGACACCATCGACCCATTATGACATCATCGACCCATTATGACATCATCGACCCATTATGACATCATCGGCCCATTATGACATCATCGACCCATTATGACATCATCGGCCCTTTATGACATCATCGACCCATTATGACATCATCGACCCATTATGACATCATCGGCCCATTATGACATCATCGACCCATTATGACATCATCGGCCCTTTATGACATCACCATCCCATTATGACATCATCGGCCCATTATGACATCATCGGCCCATTATGACATCATCGACCCATTATGACATCATCGGCCCTTTATGACATCATCGACCCATTATGACATCATCGACCCATTATGACAACATCGGCCCATTATGACATCATCGACCCATTATGACATCATCGGCCCTTTATGACATCATCGACCCATTATGACATCATCGACCCATTATGACATCATCGGCCCATTATGACATCATCGACCCATTATGACATCATCGGCCCTTTATGACATCACCATACCATTATGACATCATCGGCCCATTATGACATCATCGGCCCATTATGACATCATCGACCCATTATGACATCATCGGCCCTTTATGACATCATCGACCCATTATGACATCATCGACCCATTATGACATCATCGGCCCATTATGACATCATCGACCCATTATGACATCATCGACCCATTATGACATCATCGACCCATTATGACATCATCGACCCATTATGACATCATCGGCCCTTTATGACATCACCATCCCATTATGACATCATCGGCTCATTATGACATCATCGACCCATTATGACATCATCGGCCCATTATGACATCATCGGCCCATGATGACATCATCGACCCATGATGACATCATCGACCCATTATGACATCATCGACCCATTATGACATCATCGGCCCATTATGACATCATCGACCCATTATGACATCATCGACCCATTATTACATCATCGCCCAATTATGACATCATCGACCCATTATGACATCATCGACCCATTATGAAATCATCAAACCATTATGACATCATCGGCCCATTATGACATCATCGACCCATTATGACATCATCGACCCATTATGACATCATCGGCCCATTATGACATCATCGGCCCATTATGACATCATCGACCCATTATGACATCATCGGCCAATTATGACATCATCGACCCATTATGACATCATCGACCCATTATGACATCATCGGCCCATTATGACATCATCGACCCATTATGACATCATCGACCGATTATGACATCATCGACCCATTATGACATCATCGACCCATTATGACATCATCGGCCCATTATGACATCATCGACCCATTATGACATCATCGGCCCTTTATGACATCATCGACCCATTATTACATCATCGACCCATTATGACATCATCAGCCCATTATGACATCATCGACCCATTATGACATCATCGACCCATTATGACATCATCGACCCATTATGACATCATCGACCCATTATGACATCATCGGCCCTTTATGACATCACCATCCCATTATGACATCATCAGCCCATTATGACATCATCGACCCATTATGACATCATCGGCCCATTATGACATCATCGGCCCATGATGACATCATCGACCCATGATGACATCATCGACCCATTATGACATCATCGACCCATTATGACATCATCGGCCCATTATGACATCATCGACCCATTATGATATCATCGACCCATTATGACATCATCGACCCATTATGACATCATCGACCCATTATGACATCATCGACCCATTATGACATCATCAAACCATTATGACATCATCGTCCCATTATGACATCATCGACCCATTATGACATCATCGACCCATTATGACATCATGGGCCCATTATGACATCATCGGCCCATTATGACATCATCGGCCCTTTAAGACATCATCCACCCATTATGACATCATCGGACCATTATAACATCATCCACCCATTATGACATCATCGGCCAATTATGACATCATCGACCCATTATGACATCATCGGCCCATTATGACATCATCGGCCTATTATGACATCATCGACCCATTATGACATCATCGACCTATTATGACATCATCGACCCATTATGACATCATCGGCCCATTATGACATCATCGACCCATTATGACATCATCGACTCATTATGACATCATCGGCCCATTATGACATCATCGACCCATTATGACATCATCGGCCAATTATGATATCATCGACCCATTATGACATCATCGGCCCATTATGACATCATCGGCCATTTATGACATCATCGACCTATTATGACATCATCGGCCCATTACGACATCATCGGCCTATTATGACATCATCGACCCATTATAACATCATCGGCCTATTATGACATCATCGACCCATTATAACATCATCGACCCATTATGACATCATCGGCCTATTATGACATCATCGACCCATTATGACATCATCGACCCATTATGACATCATCGGCCCATTATGACATCATCGACCCATTATGACATCATCGACTCATTATGACATCATCGGCCCATTATGACATCATCGACCCGTTATGACATCATCGGCCCATTATGACATCATCGACCCATTATGACATCATCGACCCATTATGACATAATCGGCCCATTATGACATCATCGACCAATTATGACATCATCGACCCATTATGACATCATCGACCCATTATGACATCATCGGCCCATTATGACATCATCGACCCATTATGACATCATCGATTCATTATGACATCATCGGCCCATTATGACATCATCGACCCATTATGACATCATCGGCCCATTATGACATCATCGACCCATTATGCCATCATCGACCCATTATGACATCATCGGCCCATTATGACATCATCGACCAATTATGACATCATCGGCCCACTATGACATCATCGACCCATTATGACATCATCGGCCCATAATGACATCATCGACCCATTATGACATCATCGGCCCATTATGACATCATCGGCCCATTATGACATCATCGGCCCATTATGACATCATCGGCCAATTATGACATCATCGACCCATTATGACATCATCGACCCATTATGACATCATCGGCCCATTATGACATCATCGACCCATTATGACATCATCGACCCATTATGACATCATCGACCCATTATGACATCATCGGCCCTTTATGACATCACCATCCCATTATGACATCATCGGCCCATTATGACATCATCGACCCATTATGACATCATCGGCCCATTATGACATCATCGGCCCATTATGACATTATCGGCCCATTATGACACCATCGACCCATTTTGACACCATCGACCCATTATGACATCATCGACCCATTATGACATCATCGACCCATTATGACATAATTGACCCATTATGACATCATCAACCCATTATGACATCATCGGCCCATTATGACATCATCGGCCCATTATGACATCATCGACCCATTATGACATCATCGGCCCATTATGACATCATCGACCCATTATGACATCATCGACCCATTATGACATCATCGGCCCATTATAACATCATCGACCCATTATGACATCATTGGCCAATTATGACATCATCGACCCATTATGACATCATCGACCCATTATGACACCATCGGCCCATTATGACATCATCGACCCATTATGACATCATCGACCCATTATGACATCATCGGCCCATTATGACATCATCGACCCATTATGACATCATCGGCCCTTTATGACATCATCGACCCATTATGACATCATCGACCCATTATGACATCATCGGCCCATTATGACATCATCGACCCATTATGACATCATCGGCCCTTTATGACATCACCATCCCATTATGACATCATCGGCCCATTATGACATCATCGGCCCATTATGACATCATCGACCCATTATGACATCATCGGCCCTTTATGACATCATCGACCCATTATGACATCATCGACCCATTATGACAACATCGGCCCATTATGACATCATCGACCCATTATGACATCATCGGCCCTTTATGACAACATCGACCCATTATGACATCATCGACCCATTATGACATCATCGGCCCATTATGACATCATCGACCCATTATGACATCATCGGCCCTTTATGACATCACCATACCATTATGACATCATCGGCCCATTATGACATCATCGGCCCATTATGACATCATCGACCCATTATGACATCATCGGCCCTTTATGACATCATCGACCCATTATGACATCATCGGCCCATTATGACATCATCGACCCATTATGACATCATCGACCGATTATGACATCATCGACCCATTATGACATCATCGACCCATTATGACATCATCGGCCCATTATGACATCATCGACCCATTATGACATCATCGGCCCTTTATGACATCATCGACCCATTATTACATCATCGACCCATTATGACATCATCAGCCCATTATGACATCATCGACCCATTATGACATCATCGACCCATTATGACATCATCGACCCATTATGACATCATCGACCCATTATGACATCATCGGCCCTTTATGACATCACCATCCCATTATGACATCATCAGCCCATTATGACATCATCGACCCATTATGACATCATCGGCCCATTATGACATCATCGGCCCATGATGACATCATCGACCCATGATGACATCATCGACCCATTATGACATCATCGACCCATTATGACATCATCGGCCCATTATGACATCATCGACCCATTATGATATCATCGACCCATTATGACATCATCGACCCATTATGACATCATCGACCCATTATGACATCATCGACCCATTATGACATCATCAAACCATTATGACATCATCGTCCCATTATGACATCATCGACCCATTATGACATCATCGACCCATTATGACATCATGGGCCCATTATGACATCATCGGCCCATTATGACATCATCGGCCCTTTAAGACATCATCCACCCATTATGACATCATCGGACCATTATAACATCATCCACCCATTATGACATCATCGGCCAATTATGACATCATCGACCCATTATGACATCATCGGCCCATTATGACATCATCGGCCTATTATGACATCATCGACCCATTATGACATCATCGACCTATTATGACATCATCGACCCATTATGACATCATCGGCCCATTATGACATCATCGACCCATTATGACATCATCGACTCATTATGACATCATCGGCCCATTATGACATCATCGACCCATTATGACATCATCGGCCAATTATGATATCATCGACCCATTATGACATCATCGGCCCATTATGACATCATCGGCCATTTATGACATCATCGACCTATTATGACATCATCGGCCCATTACGACATCATCGGCCTATTATGACATCATCGACCCATTATAACATCATCGGCCTATTATGACATCATCGACCCATTATAACATCATCGACCCATTATGACATCATCGGCCTATTATGACATCATCGACCCATTATGACATCATCGACCCATTATGACATCATCGGCCCATTATGACATCATCGACCCATTATGACATCATCGACTCATTATGACATCATCGGCCCATTATGACATCATCGACCCGTTATGACATCATCGGCCCATTATGACATCATCGACCCATTATGACATCATCGACCCATTATGACATAATCGGCCCATTATGACATCATCGACCAATTATGACATCATCGACCCATTATGACATCATCGACCCATTATGACATCATCGGCCCATTATGACATCATCGACCCATTATGACATCATCGATTCATTATGACATCATCGGCCCATTATGACATCATCGACCCATTATGACATCATCGGCCCATTATGACATCATCGACCCATTATGCCATCATCGACCCATTATGACATCATCGGCCCATTATGACATCATCGACCAATTATGACATCATCGGCCCACTATGACATCATCGACCCATTATGACATCATCGGCCCATAATGACATCATCGACCCATTATGACATCATCGGCCCATTATGACATCATCGGCCCATTATGACATCATCGGCCCATTATGACATCATCGGCCAATTATGACATCATCGACCCATTATGACATCATCGACCCATTATGACATCATCGGCCCATTATGACATCATCGACCCATTATGACATCATCGACCCATTATGACATCATCGACCCATTATGACATCATCGGCCCTTTATGACATCACCATCCCATTATGACATCATCGGCCCATTATGACATCATCGACCCATTATGACATCATCGGCCCATTATGACATCATCGGCCCATTATGACATTATCGGCCCATTATGACACCATCGACCCATTTTGACACCATCGACCCATTATGACATCATCGACCCATTATGACATCATCGACCCATTATGACATAATTGACCCATTATGACATCATCAACCCATTATGACATCATCGGCCCATTATGACATCATCGGCCCATTATGACATCATCGACCCATTATGACATCATCGGCCCATTATGACATCATCGACCCATTATGACATCATCGACCCATTATGACATCATCGGCCCATTATAACATCATCGACCCATTATGACATCATTGGCCAATTATGACATCATCGACCCATTATGACATCATCGACCCATTATGACACCATCGGCCCATTATGACATCATCGACCCATTATGACATCATCGACCCATTATGACATCATCGGCCCATTATGACATCATCGACCCATTATGACATCATCGGCCCTTTATGACATCATCGACCCATTATGACATCATCGACCCATTATGACATCATCGGCCCATTATGACATCATCGACCCATTATGACATCATCGGCCCTTTATGACATCACCATCCCATTATGACATCATCGGCCCATTATGACATCATCGGCCCATTATGACATCATCGACCCATTATGACATCATCGGCCCTTTATGACATCATCGACCCATTATGACATCATCGACCCATTATGACAACATCGGCCCATTATGACATCATCGACCCATTATGACATCATCGGCCCTTTATGACAACATCGACCCATTATGACATCATCGACCCATTATGACATCATCGGCCCATTATGACATCATCGACCCATTATGACATCATCGGCCCTTTATGACATCACCATACCATTATGACATCATCGGCCCATTATGACATCATCGGCCCATTATGACATCATCGACCCATTATGACATCATCGGCCCTTTATGACATCATCGACCCATTATGACATCATCGGCCCATTATGACATCATCGACCCATTATGACATCATCGACCCATTATGACATCATCGACCCATTATGACATCATCGACCCATTATGACATCATCGGCCCTTTATGACATCACCATCCCATTATGACATCATCGGCTCATTATGACATCATCGACCCATTATGACATCATCGGCCCATTATGACATCATCGGCCCATGATGACATCATCGACCCATGATGACATCATCGACCCATTATGACATCATCGACCCATTATGACATCATCGGCCCATTATGACATCATCGACCCATTATGACATCATCGACCCATTATGACATCATCGCCCAATTATGACATCATCGACCCATTATGACATCATCGACCCATTATGAAATCATCAAACCATTATGACATCATCGGCCCATTATGACATCATCGACACATTATGACATCATCGACCCATTATGACATCATCGGCCCATTATGACATCATCGGCCCATTATGACATCATCGACCCATTATGACATCATCGGCCAATTATGACATCATCGACCCATTATGACATCATCGACCCATTATGACATCATCGGCCCATTATGACATCATCGACCCATTATGACATCATCGACCGATTATGACATCATCGACCCATTATGACTAGTGATGAGCGAGCATGCTTGTCACTACTCGGTACTCGCACGAGTATCACTGTACTCGGGCTGCTCGGCGGGGACCGAGTAATCTCGCGATACTCGTGCTTTACTCGTGGTCTTCATTTCTGCATGTTGGCGCTCTTTTGAGAGCCAGCCCTCATGCAGGGATTGGCTGGCAGACCACTGCAATGCCACAGCCCTGTTAGTTGTGGAATTGCAGTGATTGGCCGGCCTGCACAGCGTCACCGAGCCTTTATATAGGCCGGCGCGCTGTGCTCTGCTCACAGCTATTCTGACAGTGAGTGTAGGGAGAGTGTCGCTGATTCAGGGAAAGCTTTGCGGCCCTTTATAGTTAGTTCCGGAGCAGGGCTGCAAACAGTGTGACCAGAAGTCCTTCTCAGGACTATTCTAGTTGTATACAGGCAGGCAGGGTATAGCCAGGTCGGAGTACAGTAGCAGAGTCCTTCTCAGGACTATTGTTGCTATATACAGGCAGGGTATAGCCAGGTCGGAATACAGGCTAGTGACCAGAAGAGTCCTTGTCAGGACTATTGTAGCAGTATACAGGCAGGCAGGCAGGGTATATATAGCCATTCCTAGTGGTGACCGTATACCAGCCTTCATCATATCTGGGGCTGGTGTACACAGTGTAAAACAGTCCAGATAGTGTCAGACTTCTCAGTAATTGTCGCTCCTAAAAACCAGTTAGGTTCTTATTGCGTCCGTGCTTGCATTTAAAAACAGCACGTGTGTGGCAGTCGGTGTCAGGGTACAGGTGCGCGTTTTGCACAAACTATTATATAACGCACAAGTCTAGTGTATAATACACGTCAGTCAGCAGTGTCTGATAGTGTCAGACTTCTCAGTAATTGTCGCTCCTAAAAACCAGTTAGGTTCTTATTGCGTCCGTGCTTGCATTTAAAAACAGCACGTGTGTGGCAGTCGGTGGCAGGGTACAGGTGCGCGTTTTGCACAAACTATTATATAACGCACAAGTCTAGTGTATAATACACGTCAGTCAGCAGTGTCTGATAGTGTCAGACTTCTCAGTAATTGTCGCTCCTAAAAACCAGTTAGGTTCTTATTGCGTCCGTGCTTGCATTTAAAAACAGCACGTGTGTGGCAGTCGGTGGCAGGGTACAGGTGCGCGTTTTGCACAAACTATTATATAACGCACAAGTCTAGTGTATAATACACGTCAGTCAGCAGTGTCTGATAGTGTCAGACTTCTCAGTAATTGTCGCTCCTAAAAACCAGTTAGGTTCTTATTGCGTCCGTGCTTGCATTTAAAAACAGCACGTGTGTGGCAGTCGGTGGCAGGGTACAGGTGCGCGTTTTGCACAAACTATTATATAACGCACAAGTCTAGTGTATAATACACGTCAGTCAGCAGTGTCTGATAGTGTCAGACTTCTCAGTAATTGTCGCTCCTAAAAACCAGTTAGGTTCTTATTGCGTCCGTGCTTGCATTTAAAAACAGCACGTGTGTGGCAGTCGGTGTCAGGGTACAGGTGCGCGTTTTGCACAAACTATTATATAACGCACAAGTCTAGTGTATAATACACGTCAGTCAGCAGTGTCTGATAGTGTCAGACTTCTCAGTAATTGTCGCTCCTAAAAACCAGTTAGGTTCTTATTGCGTCCGTGCTTGCATTTAAAAACAGCACGTGTGTGGCAGTCGGTGTCAGGGTACAGGTGCGCGTTTTGCACAAACTATTATATAACGCACAAGTCTAGTGTATAATACACGTCAGTCAGCAGTGTCTGATAGTGTCAGACTTCTCAGTAATTGTCGCTCCTAAAAACCAGTTAGGTTCTTATTGCGTCCGTGCTTGCATTTAAAAACAGCACGTGTGTGGCAGTCGGTGGCAGGGTACAGGTGCGCGTTTTGCACAAACTATTATATAACGCACAAGTCTAGTGTATAATACACGTCAGTCAGCAGTGTCTGATAGTGTCAGACTTCTCAGTAATTGTCGCTCCTAAAAACCAGTTAGGTTCTTATTGCGTCCGTGCTTGCATTTAAAAACAGCACGTGTGTGGCAGTCGGTGTCAGGGTACAGGTGCGCGTTTTGCACAAACTATTATATAACGCACAAGTCTAGTGTATAATACACGTCAGTCAGCAGTGTCTGATAGTGTCAGACTTCTCAGTAATTGTCGCTCCTAAAAACCAGTTAGGTTCTTATTGCGTCCGTGCTTGCATTTAAAAACAGCACGTGTGTGGCAGTCGGTGGCAGGGTACAGGTGCGCGTTTTGCACAAACTATTATATAACGCACAAGTCTAGTGTATAATACACGTCAGTCAGCAGTGTCTGATAGTGTCAGACTTCTCAGTAATTGTCGCTCCTAAAAACCAGTTAGGTTCTTATTGCGTCCGTGCTTGCATTTAAAAACAGCACGTGTGTGGCAGTCGGTGGCAGCGTCAGGCTCCACGTTGTCCCTGGATAGAGACGTGCATGAGGGCCTCAAAACATTGTTCCCATTGCAAAGGAGTGGGTCTCCTGTCGTTGTAATGTCCATTCTGCAAAGAATGGGCGAAAAAATTTACCACTGGGGGTATACCTGAAACAAAGGCCTAAGTATTGCAATTTGTAACGGTCATCATCATGGTGGCGCATGAGGAGAAGGAGGAGCAGTCCAGCGATTAGCCAAACTCCAGAAGTGTGTACCCATGGGTGAGTGGAGGTACATGGCAAACTTTAAATTCCGCTCTCATTTGCTGGTGGTGTGGTGAAGTCTGGCCCAATCCAACCCTTGTTCATCTTGATCAGAGTCAGCTTGTCAGCATTTTCAGTTGACAGGCGGGTGCGTTTATCTGTAATGATTCCACCTGCGGCACTAAAAACACGCTCTGACAAAACGCTAGCAGCAGGGCAGGCCAGGCCTTCCAAGGCGTAGAGAGCCAATTCATGCCACGTGTCCAGCTTGGATACCCAATAATTGTAAGGCACAGAGGAATGTCGGAGTACAGTTGTTCGATCTGCAAGGTACTCCTTCAGCATCTGGGCAAACTTAGGATTTCTTGTGGCACTACCCCGCACCTCAGGGGCTGTGGTACGTGAGGGGCTGAGAAAACTGTCACACATCTTAAAGACTGTTCCCCTACCTCTGGCGGATTGGACTTGTGCCTCTCTCGGCTGTACGCCTCGGTTGTCCACTGATTCATGACCTATGCCGCTAGCGTTTTGTGAGGGGAATGCTTTGCCTACTTCCGTGACTATGGCCTTCTGGAACTGCTGCATTTTGCCTGACCTCTCCGCCTCGGGAATAAGAGACATAAAGTTCTCCTTTTAGCGTGGGTCTAACAGTGTTACCAACCAGTAATGATTGTCGGCCAAGATGTTCTTAACGCGAGGGTCACGAGACAGGCAGCTTACCATAAAGTCAGCCATGTGTGCCAGACTCTTAACAGCCATCACTTCAGTATCCTGAACGACACGATGACTGAACATGCTGTCCTCCTCCTCCTCATCATCTACCCTGTCCTCTGGCCAGCCACGCTGAACCGAGGATATGACTGCATGTCATATCCTCAATTTGGCCAGAGAGTTGCTCCATGTCTTCATCCTCCTCCTCGTCATAGTCCTCCACTGCACGTTGTGATGAGACGAGGCTGGGCTGTGTGTTATCATCACCCACACCCACTACTGTTTCTTGCTGAAACTCATCGCGCTCCGCCTGCAATGCATCATGTTTGTTTTCTGAGCAGAGACCATTTTAGAAGGCAGAGAAGCGGTATGGTGACGCTAATAATGTCGTTTTCGCCGCTCACCATCTTGTTGTAGTCCTCAAAGTTTTGGCGGATGGTGCATAGGTCGGACATCCATCTCCACTCCTCAGGTGTTATGTGTGGAGTTTGACCCATTTCCCGACGGCTTAGGTGATGCAGGTACTCAACAACTGCCCTCTTCTGCTCACATATCCTGACCAACATGTGCAGAGTTGAATTCCAACGCGTGGGGACATCACACACCAGTCTGTGTGCCGGAAGATGCAAACGGCGTCTTAAGGCGGCAAGGCCGGCTGAAGCAGTAGGTGACTTTCGAAAATGTGCAGACAGGCGGCGAACTTTTACCAGCAGATCAGACAGCTCTGACTATGACTTTAGAAACCGCTGAACCTCGAGGTTGAGCACATGGGCCAAGCATGGAACATGTGTCAGCTGGCCTCGCCTCAAAGCCGCCACCAGGTTCCGGCCATTGTCACACACCACCTTTCCTGGCTTTAGGTTCAGAGTTGTGAGCCAGTGATCTGCCTGCTGTTTCAGAGCTGTCCACACCTCTTCTGCATTGTGGGGTTTGTCACCTATGCAGATTAGCTTCAGCACTGCCTGTTGCCGCTTCGCCGAGGCAGTGCTGCAGTGCTTCTGTGTCGCCCTGGACAAGCCAGGGGCCACAGAGCACAACACTTAAACACCCCACACTCCCTGCAGGCATATCATAGTCAAAACACAAAATCCTTGTTGCCTTCCCCAGGGGCTGTTGTCCACACCAGGGTGTGGAGCCAGGCGGTTGGTCTCCACCCACCGAGGAGGAGGGAAAACACAGGCAGTGAGAGTTAAGCTAAGGAAGTGGAAGGAGGAAAGTAGTAGAGAGGAGAAAAGTGACAGCAAAGAGCCTGAAGTTGGTCCGGGTGTGTGGCCTGGACAGGACAGCAAGGTTGGCAGGATGTGGTGACCGTCTGCAGTGGAGGCCGATTGGAGTCTGCCGTAAGGACCGTGGACGGGTGGTGACCCGGCCGTACCGGACCGGTATACAAAGCGAAGCCAGCACCATTGGCAGAGGACTTTCGGATCCCGGCAAGGCTTGGTGTCGCCGTGAATTTGCCAAATCCGTTATTGAAGGGGACCTCAGGGTTTCCAAACAGCCAAGTCCAGATAGAAGGCAACCGTACAACCGTGAAGGGGAGACACAGCCACCGGCAAGGGCAACCGTCTCCCAGGGCCAGCGCCTGTGGGCAAAAGGGGCTCCTCCGGCCCATATCCAGGTCAGGGAGCGGGTTACCGTTGGGAAACCATCACTACCAACACTTAACTTCGGTGCAGGGAGAGACAGTCATCACTAACCTGCAGGGAGGAACAACCGCAGCCGTCCGAGTGACCTGTCCATCCAGCCACTTGTTTTACCCTGAACTGTGTCATCATCATTGGGCTGAGTGAGTACCTCCGTGCCGTGCGGCACAGCGCTGCCCCTGCGACCATGCACTTCATCAGGCCCCGCAACCCGCCTGTCATCCATCTCTACCCCATCACCAGGCCCCGGGACAACCAACCCCCCTACCCACGTAGGGGGGAAATAACAACAAAGCTGCTCCCTGTCACAGGCTCCCGGGATCCCCGTCCAGAGCAGCGGTGGTGTCCACACAATCACCACAACCGTGGGTGGCGTCACGGACAATATCCCCAAAACCCAAACCACCCCTTTTCACTCACGGGCGAGTAGCGCCGCTCGAGTCCCCGGGATCCGGCCATCGCTCGAGCCAACGAGCAGCAGCAGCCGTAGAGCTGCGTCAGCCGGACCCGAGCAGTGGGAGAGCGCACCGTCCCCTCCTCCGCCAGCGACACTTACAGCTTGGGACTGGTGTGGAGGGTAAAGTGGATCAGGATGCGCAGGAGGAGGAGGAGGCTGAGGAGCATGACATTCCGGAGCTGTAGAGTGTGTGTGAAACCCTGACTGAGGTAGGGCCTGCAAAACTTGGTGTGTGAAGGACGTATTCCGTCCCTCGCTCAGACTGGGTCCCAGCTTGCACAATATTAACCCAGTGTGACGTCAACGAGATGTAGCGGCCTTGCCCACATGCACTTGTCCACGTGTCTGTGGTTAGGTGGACTTTGGCTGAAACAGCGTTGTTCCGGGCACGTGTGATGTTTTGTGACACGTGGTTAGTTATGCAATGCGGGGACGGCACACAGGGAGAAATAGTGGCGGCTGTGGACCGAGTAACGTGGGACAGCTGCCACCATCAGTTCGCGGAATGCTTCTGTCTCAACCAGCCTAAAAGGCAACATTTCCAGCGCAAGCAGTCGCGAAATGTTAGCATTTAGAACTGTGGCATGTGGGGTGTTGGCAGTGTATTTGCGCCTGCGCTCAAAGGTTTGCTGAATGGATAACTGAACGTTGCGCTGGGACAAGGACGTGCTTGATGATGGTGTTCTTTCTGCGTAGGCAACTGCAGGTGCAGGAGTGGAGGAGGCTTGTTCGCAGGCAGCATGGACAGGGGATTGGCTCGCATGCACAACCAGCGAAGACGTAGCAGTGACATCAGCAAGCACTGCTCCTCGACTCTGTTGTACTTCCCACAAAGTCGGGTGCTTGGCTGACATGTGCCTGATCATGCTGGTGGTGGTCAGGCTGCTAGTTTTGGTACCCCTGCTGATGCTGGCATGGCAGGTGTTGCAAATGGCCTTTTTAGAATCATCTGGAGCCAACTTAAAAAACTGCCAGTGTCAGAGTTCCTGGTTTTCCAGTTTTCTTTTGAAAGAGCTTGCCCTTTGTTAACATGGAGTTTTCTGTTATGTTGCCCTACTTCCTGTCCATCTGTTTAAAAGCCGCCCCTAAAGCTTAGTCCAGTGCCTGAGTATACTGCTTCCTGTGTGCTCCTGCCCTGCTGCTTTTGGTTCCTGATTGTTATTCGGATCCTCTTGGAAAACAACCGACACCGACTCTGGACTTCATCTGGTATCATCTAGCTGTACCTGGACTCCGTTTGCCGTCTTTGGTCGGAACTTCTGCCCGGTTCCTTCCGTTTAATACCACTCTGGACTCACATCACGTACAGACATTTTTCGACTTACCTATTGCCCTTTTGTGTCCCGGCTGCTGCGCATTTAGGGCTTCTGGGGTGATTGCCAGACAGTCCCTGTATAGGGGTTTGCTGTTGGTGGTCTCCCTGGGGGAGTCCGGTGCGCGGTACCGGGAATTCCCTTTCGCTCAGTCCCTGGAAGGTATTTCCTGTATTTATGTTCTACTGTGTTTTTGTTCCGTTTATGTACATATTTGCTGGTTGCATATTATAAATGTCTTGCACCAAGAACTCGTCTCTGGTTGTCATTGCCCTAACGCAATCGAAATCCTCAATACATACAATAGTATTACAGCCAGACTCGGGAAGACCTAACATTTGTACAGGCACCTTGTGTCGTGTTGTTCCGGGGAACAGTTGACTGACGTCTGCCTGGGGCCACCACTCTGCTTCTTACTGCCTGTTGTGATGCTACGCCTCCCTCCCCCTGTGCACTGCTGTCCTCGCTCTGCATATCCTCCTGCCAGGTTGGGTCAGTTACTGGATCATCCACCACGTCGTCTTCCTCTTCCGCACCCTGCTCCTCCTCCTGACTTCCTGACAATTGTGTCTCATCATCGGCCACCCCTTGTTGAGACACGTTGCCAACTTCGTGAGAACGTGGCTGCTCAAATATTTGTGCATCTGTACATACAATCTCGTCATGGCCCACTTCAACAGGAGCTGGCGAGAGGCCAGAATTTGTGAATGGAAACGTGAACGAACAGCTATTCCGAGTGTCCAAGTGTGGGATCAGTAATGTCCGTGGACGTGTACTCGGCCTGGTGGTAGGAAGGAGGATCAGGTTCTGAAATGTGCGGTGCAGTATCACGGCTACTGACACTTGACCGTGTGGAAGACAGAGTGTTTGTGGTGGTGCCAATCTGACTGGAAGCATTATCCGCTATCCAACTAACAACCTGTTGACACTGGTCTTGGTTCAAGAGGGGTGTACTGCTGCGGTCCCCAAGAATTTGGGACAGGACGTGCAAGCGACTAGATGTGGCCCTTTGTTGTGGCGAAATTAGAGCTTGCACACAACCTCGGTGTCTGCCTGCACCACCATCACGTCCACTTCCTTGTTCGTTGACAACGCCCTTGCGCATTTTGCAATGCTGTGCTGATGTGTATTCACTAGACTTGTGTGTTATATCCAAGTTTGTGCAAAACTCACACAAATGCAGCGGAAAGCTGCCACCAACAGGCACACACGTGCGGTTTTTAAATGCAAGCACGGAGGCACTAAGAACCTAACAGGTCTCTATCCAGGGACAACGTGGAGCCTCCCAATGTTTGGCTTCCCTGCCTAAGGGCTATACTATAATACACCCACTTCCTTCCAATGGGCACTTCAGGTTTACAGGCCTTCATGCACGTCTCTATCCAGGGACAACGTGGAGCCTCCCAATGTTTGGCTTCCCTGCCTAAGGGCTATACTATAATACACCCACTTCCTTCCAATGGGCACTTCAGGTTTACAGGCCTTCATGCACGTCTCTATCCAGGGACAACGTGGAGCCTCCCAATGTTTGGCTTCCCTGCCTAAGGGCTATACTATAATACACCCACTTCCTTCCAATGGGCACTTCAGGTTTACAGGCCTTCATGCACGTCTCTATCCAGGGACAACGTGGAGCCTCCCAATGTTTGGCTTCCCTGCCTAAGGGCTATACTATAATACACCCACTTCCTTCCAATGGGCACTTCAGGTTTACAGGCCTTCATGCACGTCTCTATCCAGGGACAACGTGGAGCCTCCCAATGTTTGGCTTCCCTGCCTAAGGGCTATACTATAATACACCCACTTCCTTCCAATGGGCACTTCAGGTTTACAGGCCTTCATGCACGTCTCTATCCAGGGACAACGTGGAGCCTCCCAATGTTTGGCTTCCCTGCCTAAGGGCTATACTATAATACACCCACTTCCTTCCAATGGGCACTTCAGGTTTACAGGCCTTCATGCACGTCTCTATCCAGGGACAACGTGGAGCCTCCCAATGTTTGGCTTCCCTGCCTAAGGGCTATACTATAATACACCCACTTCCTTCCAATGGGCACTTCAGGTTTACAGGCCCTCATGCACGTCTGTATGCAGGGGCATTGGTGAACCTCACAATTTAGGACTGCCCTGGCAAAGGAAAATACTACAAAGACTCACTTCCTCAAAATGGGCACATTAGACTCAAGAGGCCTTCATGTACGTCTCTTCTCAGGGACATCGGAGTGCCACACAATGTTTTCACGTAAAATCTTTCATGTATTGATCTCAAAAAGTAACATACACCAGCTCTATCTCACTATTGGGTATGTGCCCTTAACATTTCCGCCATGAAAAATCATTTTGGGGTCATTTTGGAAGGTTTTCTGGTGAGTCCGTAAAAATGGCGTAAAACGCGGACAAAATTGTTCACAGCTGTGACTTTTGAGTGATAAATGCTTCAAGGGGTCTTCCCCATGCTGTTGCCATGTCATTTGAGCACTCTTCTGAGACTTTTGTGACATTTTTAGGGTTTCTCCATGCTGCCGGGAGGTCATTTCACAAAAATACTCGGGTCTCCCATAGGATAACATTGGGCTCGTTGCTCGGGCCGAGTACACGAGTATCTTGGGAGGCTCGGCCCGAGCTTCGAGCACCCGAGCTTTTTAGTACTCGCTCATCACTAATTATGACATCATCGACCCATTATGACATCATCGGCCCATTATGACATCATCGACCCATTATGACATCATCGGCCCTTTATGACATCATCGACCCATTATTACATCATCGACCCATTATGACATCATCAGCCCATTATGACATCATCGACCCATTATGACATCATCGACCCATTATGACATCATCGACCCATTATGACATCATCGACCCATTATGACATCATCGGCCCTTTATGACATCACCATCCCATTATGATATCATCAGCCCATTATGACATCATCGACCCATTATGACATCATCGGCCCATTATGACATCATCGGCCCATGATGACATCATCGACCCATGATGACATCATCGACCCATTATGACATCATCGACCCATTATGACATCATCGACCCATTATGACATCATCGACCCATTATGACATCATGGGCCCATTATAACATCATCGGCCCATTATGACATCATCGGCCTTTTAAGACATCATCCACCCATTATGACATCATCGGACCATTATAACATCATCAACCCATTATGACATCATCGGCCAATTATGACATCATCGACCCATGATGACATCATCGGCCCATTATGACACCATCGACCCATTATGACATCATCGACCCATTATGACATCATCGACCCATTATGACATCATCGGCCCATTATGACATCATCGACCCATTATGACATCATCGGCCCTTTATGACATCATCGACCCATTATGACATCATCGACCCATTATGACATCATCGGCCCATTATGACATCATCGACCCATTATGACATCATCGGCCCTTTATGACATCACCATCCTATTATGACATCATCGGCCCATTATGACATCATCGTCCCATTATAACATCATCGACCCATTATGACATCATCGGCCCTTTATGACATCATCGACCCATTATGACATCATCGACCCATTATGACAACATCGGCCCATTATGACATCATCGACCCATTATGACATCATCGGCCCTTTATGACATCATCGACCCATTATGACATCATCGACCCATTATGACATCATCGGCCCATTATGACATCATCGACCCATTATGACATCATCGGCCCTTTATGACATCACCATACCATTATGACATCATCGGCCCATTATGACATCATCGGCCCATTATGACATCATCGACCCATTATGACATCATCGGCCCTTTATGACATCATCGACCCATTATGACATCATCGACCCATTATGACATCATCGGCCCATTATGACATCATCGACCCATTATGACATCATCGACCCATTATGACATCATCGACCCATTATGACATCATCGACCCATTATGACATCATCGGCCCTTTATGACATCACCATCCCATTATGACATCATCGGCTCATTATGACATCATCGACCCATTATGACATCATCGGCCCATTATGACATCATCGGCCCATGATGACATCATCGACCCATGATGACATCATCGACCCATTATGACATCATCGACCCATTATGACATCATCGGCCCATTATGACATCATCGACCCATTATGACATCATCGACCCATTATGACATCATCGCCCAATTATGACATCATCGACCCATTATGACATCATCGACCCATTATGAAATCATCAAACCATTATGACATCATCGGCCCATTATGACATCATCGACCCATTATGACATCATCGACCCATTATGACATCATCGGCCCATTATGACATCATCGGCCCATTATGACATCATCGACCCATTATGACATCATCGGCCAATTATGACATCATCGACCCATTATGACATCATCGACCCATTATGACATCATCGGCCCATTATGACATCATCGACCCATTATGACATCATCGACCGATTATGACATCATCGACCCATTATGACATCATCGACCCATTATGACATCATCGGCCCATTATGACATCATCGACCCATTATGACATCATCGGCCCTTTATGACATCATCGACCCATTATTACATCATCGACCCATTATGACATCATCAGCCCATTATGACATCATCGACCCATTATGACATCATCGACCCATTATGACATCATCGACCCATTATGACATCATCGACCCATTATGACATCATCGGCCCTTTATGACATCACCATCCCATTATGACATCATCAGCCCATTATGACATCATCGACCCATTATGACATCATCGGCCCATTATGACATCATCGGCCCATGATGACATCATCGACCCATGATGACATCATCGACCCATTATGACATCATCGACCCATTATGACATCATCGGCCCATTATGACATCATCGACCCATTATGACATCATCGACCCATTATGACATCATCGACCCATTATGACATCATCGACCCATTATGACATCATCGACCCATTATGACATCATCAAACCATTATGACATCATCGTCCCATTATGACATCATCGACCCATTATGACATCATCGACCCATTATGACATCATGGGCCCATTATGACATCATCGGCCCATTATGACATCATCGGCCCTTTAAGACATCATCCACCCATTATGACATCATCAGACCATTATAACATCATCGACCCATTATGACATCATCGGCCAATTATGACATCATCGACCCATTATGACATCATCGGCCCATTATGACATCATCGGCCTATTATGACATCATCGACCCATTATGACATCATCGACCTATTATGACATCATCGACCCATTATGACATCATCGGCCCATTATGACATCATCGACCCATTATGACATCATCGACTCATTATGACATCATCGGCCCATTATGACATCATCGACCCATTATGACATCATCGGCCAATTATGATATCATCGACCCATTATGACATCATCGGCCCATTATGACATCATCGGCCATTTATGACATCATCGACCTATTATGACATCATCGGCCCATTACGACATCATCGGCCTATTATGACATCATCGACCCATTATAACATCATCGGCCTATTATGACATCATCGACCCATTATGACATCATCGACCCATTATGACATCATCGGCCTATTATGACATCATCGACCCATTATGACATCATCGACCCATTATGACATCATCGGCCCATTATGACATCATCGACCCATTATGACATCATCGACTCATTATGACATCATCGGCCCATTATGACATCATCGACCCGTTATGACATCATCGGCCCATTATGACATCATCGACCCATTATGACATCATCGACCCATTATGACATAATCGGCCCATTATGACATCATCGACCAATTATGACATAATCGGGCCCATTATGACATCATCGACCCATTATGACATCATCGGCCCATTATGACATCATCGACCCATTATGACATCATCGGCCCATTATGACATCATCGATCCATTATGACATCATCGACCCATTATGACATCATCGACCCATTATGACATCATCGACCCATTATGACATCATCGGCCCATTATGACATCATCGACCCATTATGACATCATCGATTCATTATGACATCATCGGCCCATTATGACATCATCGACCCATTATGACATCATCGGCCCATTATGACATCATCGACCCATTATGCCATCATCGACCCATTATGACATCATCGGCCCATTATGACATCATCGACCAATTATGACATCATCGACCCATTATGACATCATCGACCCATTATGACATCATCGGCCCATAATGACATCATCGACCCATTATGACATCATCGGCCCATTATGACATCATCGGCCCATTATGACATCATCGGCCCATTATGACATCATCGGCCAATTATGACATCATCGACCCATTTTGACATCATCGACCCATTATGACATCATCGGCCCATTATGACATCATCGACCCATTATGACATCATCGACCCATTATGACATCATCGACCCATTATGACATCATCGGCTCTTTATGACATCACCATCCCATTATGACATCATCGGCCCATTATGACATCATCGGCCCATTATGACATCATCGGCCCATTATGACATTATCGGCCCATTATGACACCATCGACCCATTTTGACACCATCGACCCATTATGACATCATCGACCCATTATGACATCATCGACCCATTATGACATAATTGACCCATTATGACATCATCAACCCATTATGACATCATCGGCCCATTATGACATCATCGGCCCATTATGACATCATCGACCCATTATGACATCATCGGCCCATTATGACATCATCGACCCATTATGACATCATCGACCCATTATGACATCATCGGCCCATTATAACATCATCGACCCATTATGACATCATTGGCCAATTATGACATCATCGACCCATTATGACATCATCGACCCATTATGACACCATCGGCCCATTATGACATCATCGACCCATTATGACATCATCGACCCATTATGACATCATCGGCCCATTATGACATCATCGACCCATTATGACATCATCGGCCCTTTATGACATCATCGACCCATTATGACATCATCGACCCATTATGACATCATCGGCCCATTATGACATCATCGACCCATTATGACATCATCGGCCCTTTATGACATCACCATCCCATTATGACATCATCGGCCCATTATGACATCATCGGCCCATTATGACATCATCGACCCATTATGACATCATCGGCCCTTTATGACATCATCGACCCATTATGACATCATCGGCCCTTTATGACATCATCGACCCATTATGACATCATCGACCCATTATGACATCATCGACCCATTATGACATCATCGGCCCTTTATGACATCACCATCCCATTATGACATCATCGGCCCATTATGACATCATCGGCCCATTATGACATCATCGACCCATTATGACATCATCGGCCCTTTATGACATCATCGACCCATTATGACATCATCGACCCATTATGACATCATCGGCCCTTTATGACATCATCGACCCATTATGACATCATCGACCCATTATGACATCATCGGCCCATTATGACATCATCGACCCATTATGACATCATCGGCCCTTTATGACATCACCATACCATTATGACATCATCGGCCCATTATGACATCATCGGCCCATTATGACATCATCGACCCATTATGACATCATCGGCCCTTTATGACATCATCGACCCATTATGACATCATCGACCCATTATGACATCATCGGCCCATTATGACATCATCGACCCATTATGACATCATCGACCCATTATGACATCATCGACCCATTATGACATCATCGACCCATTATGACATCATCGGCCCTTTATGACATCACCATCCCATTATGACATCATCGGCTCATTATGACATCATCGACCCATTATGACATCATCGGCCCATTATGACATCATCGGCCCATGATGACATCATCGACCCATGATGACATCATCGACCCATTATGACATCATCGACCCATTATGACATCATCGGCCCATTATGACATCATCGACCCATTATGACATCATCGACCCATTATGACATCATCGCCCAATTATGACATCATCGACCCATTATGACATCATCGACCCATTATGAAATCATCAAACCATTATGACATCATCGGCCCATTATGACATCATCGACCCATTATGACATCATCGACCCATTATGACATCATCGGCCCATTATGACATCATCGGCCCATTATGACATCATCGACCCATTATGACATCATCGGCCAATTATGACATCATCGACCCATTATGACATCATCGACCCATTATGACATCATCGGCCCATTATGACATCATCGACCCATTATGACATCATCGACCGATTATGACATCATCGACCCATTATGACATCATCGACCCATTATGACATCATCGGCCCATTATGACATCATCGACCCATTATGACATCATCGGCCCTTTATGACATCATCGATCCATTATTACATCATCGACCCATTATGACATCATCAGCCCATTATGACATCATCGACCCATTATGACATCATCGACCCATTATGACATCATCGACCCATTATGACATCATCGACCCATTATGACATCATCGGCCCTTTATGACATCACCATCCCATTATGACATCATCAGCCCATTATGACATCATCGACCCATTATGACATCATCGGCCCATTATGACATCATCGGCCCATGATGACATCATCGACCCATGATGACATCATCGACCCATTATGACATCATCGACCCATTATGACATCATCGGCCCATTATGACATCATCGACCCATTATGACATCATCGACCCATTATGACATCATCGACCCATTATGACATCATCGACCCATTATGACATCATCGACCCATTATGACATCATCAAACCATTATGACATCATCGTCCCATTATGACATCATCGACCCATTATGACATCATCGACCCATTATGACATCATGGGCCCATTATGACATCATCGGCCCATTATGACATCATCGGCCCTTTAAGACATCATCCACCCATTATGACATCATCGGACCATTATAACATCATCGACCCATTATGACATCATCGGCCAATTATGACATCATCGACCCATTATGACATCATCGGCCCATTATGACATCATCGGCCTATTATGACATCATCGACCCATTATGACATCATCGACCTATTATGACATCATCGACCCATTATGACATCATCGGCCCATTATGACATCATCGACCCATTATGACATCATCGACTCATTATGACATCATCGGCCCATTATGACATCATCGACCCATTATGACATCATCGGCCAATTATGATATCATCGACCCATTATGACATCATCGGCCCATTATGACATCATCGGCCATTTATGACATCATCGACCTATTATGACATCATCGGCCCATTACGACATCATCGGCCTATTATGACATCATCGACCCATTATAACATCATCGGCCTATTATGACATCATCGACCCATTATGACATCATCGACCCATTATGACATCATCGGCCTATTATGACATCATCGACCCATTATGACATCATCGACCCATTATGACATCATCGGCCCATTATGACATCATCGACCCATTATGACATCATCGACTCATTATGACATCATCGGCCCATTATGACATCATCGACCCGTTATGACATCATCGGCCCATTATGACATCATCGACCCATTATGACATCATCGACCCATTATGACATAATCGGCCCATTATGACATCATCGACCAATTATGACATAATCGGGCCCATTATGACATCATCGACCCATTATGACATCATCGGCCCATTATGACATCATCGACCCATTATGACATCATCGGCCCATTATGACATCATCGATCCATTATGACATCATCGACCCATTATGACATCATCGACCCATTATGACATCATCGACCCATTATGACATCATCGGCCCATTATGACATCATCGACCCATTATGACATCATCGGCCCATTATGACATCATCGACCCATTATGCCATCATCGACCCATTATGACATCATCGGCCCATTATGACATCATCGACCAATTATGACATCATCGGCCCACTATGACATCATCGACCCATTATGACATCATCGGCCCATAATGACATCATCGACCCATTATGACATCATCGGCCCATTATGACATCATCGGCCCATTATGACATCATCGGCCCATTATGACATCATCGGCCAATTATGACATCATCGACCCATTATGACATCATCGACCCATTATGACATCATCGGCCCATTATGACATCATCGACCCATTATGACATCATCGACCCATTATGACATCATCGACCCATTATGACATCATCGGCCCTTTATGACATCACCATCCCATTATGACATCATCGGCCCATTATGACATCATCGACCCATTATGACATCATCGGCCCATTATGACATCATCGGCCCATTATGACATTATCGGCCCATTATGACACCATCGACCCATTTTGACACCATCGACCCATTATGACATCATCGACCCATTATGACATCATCGACCCATTATGACATAATTGACCCATTATGACATCATCAACCCATTATGACATCATCGGCCCATTATGACATCATCGGCCCATTATGACATCATCGACCCATTATGACATCATCGGCCCATTATGACATCATCGACCCATTATGACATCATCGACCCATTATGACATCATCGGCCCATTATAACATCATCGACCCATTATGACATCATTGGCCAATTATGACATCATCGACCCATTATGACATCATCGACCCATTATGACATCATCGGCCCATTATGACATCATTGACCCATTATGACATCATCGGCCCATTATGACATCATCGACCCATTATGACATCATCGGCCCATTATGACATCATCGGCCTATTATGACATCATCGGCCCATTATGACATCATCGACCCATTATGACATCATCGGCCAATTATGACATCATTGACCCATTATGACATCATCGACCTATTATGACATCATCGACCCATTATTATGACATCATCGACCTATTATGACATCATCGGCCCTTTATGACATCATCGACCTATGATAACATCATCGATTCCTTATGACATCATCGGCCCGTTATGACATCATCGACCCATTATGACATCATCGACCCATTATGACATCATCGGCCCTTTATGACATCACAATCCCATTATGACATCATCAGCCCATTATGACATCATCGACCCATTATGACATCATCGGCCCATTATGACATCATCGGCCCATGATGACATCATCGACCCATGATGACATCATCGACCCATTATGACATCATCGGCCCATTATGACATCATCGACCCATTATGACATCATCGACCCATTATGACATCATCGACCCATTATGACATCATCGCTCCATTATGACATCATCGACCCATTATGACATCATCAAACCATTATGACATCATCGTCCCATTATGACATCATCGACCCATTATGACATCATCGACCCATTATGACATCATGGGCCCATTATGACATCATCGGCCCATTATGACATCATCGGCCCTTTAAGACATCATCCACCCATTATGACATCATCGGACCATTATAACATCATCGACCCATTATGACATCATCGGCCAATTATGACATCATCGACCCATTATGACATCATCGGCCCATTATGACATCATCGGCCTATTATGACATCATCGACCCATTATGACATCATCGACCTATTATGACATCATCGACCCATTATGACATCATCGGCCCATTATGACATCATCGACCCATTATGACATCATCGACTCATTATGACATCATCGGCCCATTATGACATCATCGACCCATTATGACATCATCGGCCCATTATGACATCATCGACCCATTATGACATCATCGGCCAATTATGATATCATCGACCCATTATGACATCATCGGCCCATTATGACATCATCGGCCATTTATGACATCATCGACCTATTATGACATCATCGGCCCATTACGACATCATCGGCCTATTATGACATCATCGACCCATTATGACATCATCGGCCCATTATGACATCATCGACCCATTATGACATCATCGGCCCATTATGACATCATCGGCCTATTATGACATCATCGGCCCATTATGACATCATCGACCCATTATGACATCATCGGCCAATTATGACATCATTGACCCATTATGACATCATCGACCTATTATGACATCATCGACCCATTATTATGACATCATCGACCTATTATGACATCATCGGCCCTTTATGACATCATCGACCTATTATAACATCATCGATTCATTATGACATCATCGGCCCGTTATGACATCATCGACCCATTATGACATCATCGACCCATTATGACATCATCGGCCCTTTATGACATCACAATCCCATTATGACATCATCAGCCCATTATGACATCATCGACCCATTATGACATCATCGGCCCATTATGACATCATCGGCCCATGATGACATCATCGACCCATGATGACATCATCGACCCATGATGACATCATCGACCCATTATGACATCATCGGCCCATTATGACATCATCGACCCATTATGACATCATCGACCCATTATGACATCATCGACCCATTATGACATCATCGACCCATTATGACATCATCGGCCCTTTATGACATCACCATCCCATTATGACATCATCGGCCCATTATGACATCATCGGCCCATTATGACATCATCGGCCCATTATGACATCATCGGCCCTTTATGACATCATCGACCCATTATGACATCATCGACCCATTATGACATCATCGGCCCATTATGACATCATCGACCCATTATGACATCATCGACCTATTATGACATCATCGACCCATTATGACATCATCGACCCATTATGACATCATCGGCCCTTTATGACATCATCGGCCCTTTATGACATCATCGGCCCTTTATGACATCATCGACCCATTATGACATCATCGGCCCATTATGACATCATCGGCCCATTATGACATCATCGACCCATTATGACATCATCGACCCATTATGACATCATCGGCCCTTTATGACATCACCATCCCATTATGACATCATCGGCCCATTATGACATCATCGGCCCATTATGACATCATCGGCCCATTATGACATCATCGGCCCATGATGACATCATCGACCCATAATGACATCATCGACCCATTATGACATCATCGACCCATTATGACATCATCGACCCATTATGACATCATCGACCCATTATGACATCATCAAACCATTATGACATCATCGTCCCATTATGACATCATCGACCCATTATGACATCATCGACCCATTATGACATCATGGGCCCATTATAACATCATCGGCCCATTATGACATCATCGGCCTTTTAAGACATCATCCACCCATTATGACATCATCGGACCATTATAACATCATCAACCCATTATGACATCATCGGCCAATTATGACATCATCGACCCATTATGACATCATCGGCCCATTATGACACCATCGGCCCATTATGACATCATCGACCCATTATGACATCATCGACCCATTAAGACATCATCGGCCCATTATGACATCATCGACCCATTATGACATCATCGGCCCTTTATGACATCATCGACCCATTATGACATCATCGACCCATTATGACATCATCGGCCCATTATGACATCATCGACCCATTATGACATCATCGGCCCTTTATGACATCACCATCCCATTATGACATCATCGGCCCATTATGACATCATCGGCCCATTATGACATCATCGACCCATTATGACATCATCGGCCCTTTATGACATCATCGACCCATTATGACATCATCGACCCATTATGACAACATCGGCCCATTATGACATCATCGACCCATTATGACATCATCGGCCCTTTATGACATCATCGACCCATTATGACATCATCGACCCATTATGACATCATCGGCCCATTATGACATCATCGACCCATTATGACATCATCGGCCCTTTATGACATCACCATACCATTATGACATCATCGGCCCATTATGACATCATCGGCCCATTATGACATCATCGACCCATTATGACATCATCGGCCCTTTATGACATCATCGACCCATTATGACATCATCGACCCATTATGACATCATCGGCCCATTATGACATCATCGACCCATTATGACATCATCGACCCATTATGACATCATCGACCCATTATGACATCATCGACCCATTATGACATCATCGGCCCTTTATGACATCACCATCCCATTATGACATCATCGGCTCATTATGACATCATCGACCCATTATGACATCATCGGCCCATTATGACATCATCGGCCCATGATGACATCATCGACCCATGATGACATCATCGACCCATTATGACATCATCGGCCCATTATGACATCATCGGCCCATTATGACATCATCGACCCATTATGACATCATCGCCCAATTATGACATCATCGACCCATTATGACATCATCGACCCATTATGAAATCATCAAACCATTATGACATCATCGGCCCATTATGACATCATCGACCCATTATGACATCATCGACCCATTATGACATCATCGGCCCATTATGACATCATCGGCCCATTATGACATCATCGACCCATTATGACATCATCGGCCAATTATGACATCATCGACCCATTATGACATCATCGACCCATTATGACATCATCGGCCCATTATGACATCATCGACCCATTATGACATCATCGACCGATTATGACATCATCGACCCATTATGACATCATCGACCCATTATGACATCATCGGCCCATTATGACATCATCGACCCATTATGACATCATCGGCCCTTTATGACATCATCGACCCATTATTACATCATCGACCCATTATGACATCATCAGCCCATTATGACATCATCGACCCATTATGACATCATCGACCCATTATGACATCATCGACCCATTATGACATCATCGACCCATTATGACATCATCGGCCCTTTATGACATCACCATCCCATTATGACATCATCAGCCCATTATGACATCATCGACCCATTATGACATCATCGGCCCATTATGACATCATCGGCCCATGATGACATCATCGACCCATGATGACATCATCGACCCATTATGACATCATCGACCCATTATGACATCATCGGCCCATTATGACATCATCGACCCATTATGACATCATCGACCCATTATGACATCATCGACCCATTATGACATCATCGACCCATTATGACATCATCAAACCATTATGACATCATCGTCCCATTATGACATCATCGACCCATTATGACATCATCGACCCATTATGACATCATGGGCCCATTATGACATCATCGGCCCATTATGACATCATCGGCCCTTTAAGACATCATCCACCCATTATGACATCATCGGACCATTATAACATCATCGACCCATTATGACATCATCGGCCAATTATGACATCATCGACCCATTATGACATCATCGGCCCATTATGACATCATCGGCCTATTATGACATCATCGACCCATTATGACATCATCGACCTATTATGACATCATCGACCCATTATGACATCATCGGCCCATTATGACATCATCGACCCATTATGACATCATCGACTCATTATGACATCATCGGCCCATTATGACATCATCGACCCATTATGACATCATCGGCCAATTATGATATCATCGACCCATTATGACATCATCGGCCCATTATGACATCATCGGCCATTTATGACATCATCGACCTATTATGACATCATCGGCCCATTACGACATCATCGGCCTATTATGACATCATCGACCCATTATAACATCATCGGCCTATTATGACATCATCGACCCATTATGACATCATCGACCCATTATGACATCATCGGCCTATTATGACATCATCGACCCATTATGACATCATCGACCCATTATGACATCATCGGCCCATTATGACATCATCGACCCATTATGACATCATCGACTCATTATGACATCATCGGCCCATTATGACATCATCGACCCGTTATGACATCATCGGCCCATTATGACATCATCGACCCATTATGACATCATCGACCCATTATGACATAATCGGCCCATTATGACATCATCGACCAATTATGACATAATCGGGCCCATTATGACATCATCGACCCATTATGACATCATCGGCCCATTATGACATCATCGGCCCATTATGACATCATCGGCCCATTATGACATCATCGGCCAATTATGACATCATCGACCCATTATGACATCATCGACCCATTATGACATCATCGGCCCATTATGACATCATCGACCCATTATGACATCATCGACCCATTATGACATCATCGACCCATTATGACATCATCGGCCCTTTATGACATCACCATCCCATTATGACATCATCGGCCCATTATGACATCATCGACCCATTATGACATCATCGGCCCATTATGACATCATCGGCCCATTATGACATTATCGGCCCATTATGACACCATCGACCCATTTCGACACCATCGACCCATTATGACATCATCGACCCATTATGACATCATCGACCCATTATGACATAATTGACCCATTATGACATCATCAACCCATTATGACATCATCGGCCCATTATGACATCATCGGCCCATTATGACATCATCGACCCATTATGACATCATCGGCCCATTATGACATCATCGACCCATTATGACATCATCGACCCATTATGACATCATCGGCCCATTATAACATCATCGACCCATTATGACATCATTGGCCAATTATGACATCATCGACCCATTATGACATCATCGACCCATTATGACATCATCGGCCCATTATGACATCATTGACCCATTATGACATCATCGGCCCATTATGACATCATCGACCCATTATGACATCATCGGCCCATTATGACATCATCGGCCTATTATGACATCATCGGCCCATTATGACATCATCGACCCATTATGACATCATCGGCCAATTATGACATCATTGACCCATTATGACATCATCGACCTATTATGACATCATCGACCCATTATTATGACATCATCAACCTATTATGACATCATCGGCCCTTTATGACATCATCGACCTATTATAACATCATCGATTCATTATGACATCATCGGCCCGTTATGACATCATCGACCCATTATGACATCATCGACCCATTATGACATCATCGGCCCTTTATGACATCACAATCCCATTATGACATCATCAGCCCATTATGACATCATCGACCCATTATGACATCATCGGCCCATTATGACATCATCGGCCCATGATGACATCATCGACCCATGATGACATCATCGACCCATGATGACATCATCGACCCATTATGACATCATCGGCCCATTATGACATCATCGACCCATTATGACATCATCGACCCATTATGACATCATCGACCCATTATGACATCATCGACCCATTATGACATCATCGACCCATTATGACATCATCAAACCATTATGACATCATCGTCCCATTATGACATCATCGACCCATTATGACATCATCGACCCATTATGACATCATGGGCCCATTATGACATCATCGGCCCATTATGACATCATCGGCCCTTTAAGACATCATCCACCCATTATGACATCATCGGACCATTATAACATCATCGACCCATTATGACATCATCGGCCAATTATGACATCATCGACCCATTATGACATCATCGGCCCATTATGACATCATCGGCCTATTATGACATCATCGACCCATTATGACATCATCGACCTATTATGACATCATCGACCCATTATGACATCATCGGCCCATTATGACATCATCGACCCATTATGACATCATCGACTCATTATGACATCATCGGCCCATTATGACATCATCGACCCATTATGACATCATCGGCCCATTATGACATCATCGACCCATTATGACATCATCGGCCCTTTATGACATCATCGACCCATTATGACATCATCGACCCATTATGACATCATCGGCCCATTATGACATCATCGACCCATTATGACATCATCGGCCCTTTATGACATCACCATCCCATTATGACATCATCGGCCCATTATGACATCATCGGCCCATTATGACATCATCGACCCATTATGACATCATCGGCCCTTTATGACATCATCGACCCATTATGACATCATCGACCCATTATGACAACATCGGCCCATTATGACATCATCGACCCATTATGACATCATCGGCCCTTTATGACATCATCGACCCATTATGACATCATCGACCCATTATGACATCATCGGCCCATTATGACATCATCGACCCATTATGACATCATCGGCCCTTTATGACATCACCATACCATTATGACATCATCGGCCCATTATGACATCATCGGCCCATTATGACATCATCGACCCATTATGACATCATCGGCCCTTTATGACATCATCGACCCATTATGACATCATCGACCCATTATGACATCATCGGCCCATTATGACATCATCGACCCATTATGACATCATCGACCCATTATGACATCATCGACCCATTATGACATCATCGACCCATTATGACATCATCGGCCCTTTATGACATCACCATCCCATTATGACATCATCGGCTCATTATGACATCATCGACCCATTATGACATCATCGGCCCATTATGACATCATCGGCCCATGATGACATCATCGACCCATGATGACATCATCGACCCATTATGACATCATCGGCCCATTATGACATCATCGGCCCATTATGACATCATCGACCCATTATGACATCATCGCCCAATTATGACATCATCGACCCATTATGACATCATCGACCCATTATGAAATCATCAAACCATTATGACATCATCGGCCCATTATGACATCATCGACCCATTATGACATCATCGACCCATTATGACATCATCGGCCCATTATGACATCATCGGCCCATTATGACATCATCGACCCATTATGACATCATCGGCCAATTATGACATCATCGACCCATTATGACATCATCGACCCATTATGACATCATCGGCCCATTATGACATCATCGACCCATTATGACATCATCGACCGATTATGACATCATCGACCCATTATGACATCATCGACCCATTATGACATCATCGGCCCATTATGACATCATCGACCCATTATGACATCATCGGCCCTTTATGACATCATCGACCCATTATTACATCATCGACCCATTATGACATCATCAGCCCATTATGACATCATCGACCCATTATGACATCATCGACCCATTATGACATCATCGACCCATTATGACATCATCGACCCATTATGACATCATCGGCCCTTTATGACATCACCATCCCATTATGACATCATCAGCCCATTATGACATCATCGACCCATTATGACATCATCGGCCCATTATGACATCATCGGCCCATGATGACATCATCGACCCATGATGACATCATCGACCCATTATGACATCATCGACCCATTATGACATCATCGGCCCATTATGACATCATCGACCCATTATGACATCATCGACCCATTATGACATCATCGACCCATTATGACATCATCGACCCATTATGACATCATCGACCCATTATGACATCATCAAACCATTATGACATCATCGTCCCATTATGACATCATCGACCCATTATGACATCATCGACCCATTATGACATCATGGGCCCATTATGACATCATCGGCCCATTATGACATCATCGGCCCTTTAAGACATCATCCACCCATTATGACATCATCGGACCATTATAACATCATCGACCCATTATGACATCATCGGCCAATTATGACATCATCGACCCATTATGACATCATCGGCCCATTATGACATCATCGGCCTATTATGACATCATCGACCCATTATGACATCATCGACCTATTATGACATCATCGACCCATTATGACATCATCGGCCCATTATGACATCATCGACCCATTATGACATCATCGACTCATTATGACATCATCGGCCCATTATGACATCATCGACCCATTATGACATCATCGGCCAATTATGATATCATCGACCCATTATGACATCATCGGCCCATTATGACATCATCGGCCATTTATGACATCATCGACCTATTATGACATCATCGGCCCATTACGACATCATCGGCCTATTATGACATCATCGACCCATTATAACATCATCGGCCTATTATGACATCATCGACCCATTATGACATCATCGACCCATTATGACATCATCGGCCTATTATGACATCATCGACCCATTATGACATCATCGACCCATTATGACATCATCGGCCCATTATGACATCATCGACCCATTATGACATCATCGACTCATTATGACATCATCGGCCCATTATGACATCATCGACCCGTTATGACATCATCGGCCCATTATGACATCATCGACCCATTATGACATCATCGACCCATTATGACATAATCGGCCCATTATGACATCATCGACCAATTATGACATAATCGGGCCCATTATGACATCATCGACCCATTATGACATCATCGGCCCATTATGACATCATCGGCCCATTATGACATCATCGGCCCATTATGACATCATCGGCCAATTATGACATCATCGACCCATTATGACATCATCGACCCATTATGACATCATCGGCCCATTATGACATCATCGACCCATTATGACATCATCGACCCATTATGACATCATCGACCCATTATGACATCATCGGCCCTTTATGACATCACCATCCCATTATGACATCATCGGCCCATTATGACATCATCGACCCATTATGACATCATCGGCCCATTATGACATCATCGGCCCATTATGACATTATCGGCCCATTATGACACCATCGACCCATTTCGACACCATCGACCCATTATGACATCATCGACCCATTATGACATCATCGACCCATTATGACATAATTGACCCATTATGACATCATCAACCCATTATGACATCATCGGCCCATTATGACATCATCGGCCCATTATGACATCATCGACCCATTATGACATCATCGGCCCATTATGACATCATCGACCCATTATGACATCATCGACCCATTATGACATCATCGGCCCATTATAACATCATCGACCCATTATGACATCATTGGCCAATTATGACATCATCGACCCATTATGACATCATCGACCCATTATGACATCATCGGCCCATTATGACATCATTGACCCATTATGACATCATCGGCCCATTATGACATCATCGACCCATTATGACATCATCGGCCCATTATGACATCATCGGCCTATTATGACATCATCGGCCCATTATGACATCATCGACCCATTATGACATCATCGGCCAATTATGACATCATTGACCCATTATGACATCATCGACCTATTATGACATCATCGACCCATTATTATGACATCATCAACCTATTATGACATCATCGGCCCTTTATGACATCATCGACCTATTATAACATCATCGATTCATTATGACATCATCGGCCCGTTATGACATCATCGACCCATTATGACATCATCGACCCATTATGACATCATCGGCCCTTTATGACATCACAATCCCATTATGACATCATCAGCCCATTATGACATCATCGACCCATTATGACATCATCGGCCCATTATGACATCATCGGCCCATGATGACATCATCGACCCATGATGACATCATCGACCCATGATGACATCATCGACCCATTATGACATCATCGGCCCATTATGACATCATCGACCCATTATGACATCATCGACCCATTATGACATCATCGACCCATTATGACATCATCGCCCCATTATGACATCATCGACCCATTATGACATCATCAAACCATTATGACATCATCGTCCCATTATGACATCATCGACCCATTATGACATCATCGACCCATTATGACATCATGGGCCCATTATGACATCATCGGCCCATTATGACATCATCGGCCCTTTAAGACATCATCCACCCATTATGACATCATCGGACCATTATAACATCATCGACCCATTATGACATCATCGGCCAATTATGACATCATCGACCCATTATGACATCATCGGCCCATTATGACATCATCGGCCTATTATGACATCATCGACCCATTATGACATCATCGACCTATTATGACATCATCGACCCATTATGACATCATCGGCCCATTATGACATCATCGACCCATTATGACATCATCGACTCATTATGACATCATCGGCCCATTATGACATCATCGACCCATTATGACATCATCGGCCCATTATGACATCATCGACCCATTATGACATCATCGGCCAATTATGATATCATCGACCCATTATGACATCATCGGCCCATTATGACATCATCGGCCATTTATGACATCATCGACCTATTATGACATCATCGGCCCATTACGACATCATCGGCCTATTATGACATCATCGACCCATTATGACATCATCGGCCCATTATGACATCATCGACCCATTATGACATCATCGGCCCATTATGACATCATCGGCCTATTATGACATCATCGGCCCATTATGACATCATCGACCCATTATGACATCATCGGCCAATTATGACATCATTGACCCATTATGACATCATCGACCTATTATGACATCATCGACCCATTATTATGACATCATCGACCTATTATGACATCATCGGCCCTTTATGACATCATCGACCTATTATAACATCATCGATTCATTATGACATCATCGGCCCGTTATGACATCATCGACCCATTATGACATCATCGGCCCTTTATGACATCACAATCCCATTATGACATCATCAGCCCATTATGACATCATCGACCCATTATGACATCATCGGCCCATTATGACATCATCGGCCCATGATGACATCATCGACCCATGATGACATCATCGACCCATGATGACATCATCGACCCATTATGACATCATCGGCCCATTATGACATCATCGACCCATTATGACATCATCGACCCATTATGACATCATCGACCCATTATGACATCATCGACCCATTATGACATCATCGACCCATTATGACATCATCAAACCATTATGACATCATCGTCCCATTATGACATCATCGACCCATTATGACATCATCGACCCATTATGACATCATGGGCCCATTATGACATCATCGGCCCATTATGACATCATCGGCCCTTTAAGACATCATCCACCCATTATGACATCATCGGACCATTATAACATCATCGACCCATTATGACATCATCGGCCAATTATGACATCATCGACCCATTATGACATCATCGGCCCATTATGACATCATCGGCCTATTATGACATCATCGACCCATTATGACATCATCGACCTATTATGACATCATCGACCCATTATGACATCATCGGCCCATTATGACATTATCGACCCATTATGACATCATCGACTCATTATGACATCATCGGCCCATTATGACATCATCGACCCATTATGACATCATCGGCCCATTATGACATCATCGACCCATTATGACATCATCGGCCAATTATGATATCATCGACCCATTATGACATCATCGGCCCATTATGACATCATCGGCCATTTATGACATCATCGACCTATTATGACATCATCGGCCCATTACGACATCATCGGCCTATTATGACATCATCGACCCAATATAACATCATCGGCCTATTATGACATCATCGACCCATTATGACATCATCGACCCATTATGACATCATCGGCCTATTATGACATCATCGACCCATTATGACATCATCGACCCATTATGACATCATCGGCCCATTATGACATCATCGACCCATTATGACATCATCGACTCATTATGACATCATCGGCCCATTATGACATCATCGACCCGTTATGACATCATCGGCCCATTATGACATCATCGACCCATTATGACATCATCGACCCATTATGACATCATCGGCCCATTATGACATCATCGACCAATTATGACATAATCGGGCCCATTATGACATCATCGACCCATTATGACATCATCGGCCCATTATGACATCATCGACCCATTATGACATCATCGGCCCATTATGACATCATCGATCCATTATGACATCATCGACCCATTATGAGATCATCGACCCATTATGACATCATCGACCCATTATGACATCATCGGCCCATTATGACATCATCGACTCATTATGACATCATCGATTCATTATGACATCATCGGCCCATTATGACATCATCGACCCATTATGACATCATCGGCCCATTATGACATCATCGACCCATTATGCCATCATCGACCCATTAGGACATCATCGGCCCATTATGACATCATCGACCAATTATGACATCATCGGCCCACTATGACATCATCGACCCATTATGACATCATCGGCCCATAATGACATCATCGACCCATTATGACATCATCGGCCCATTATGACATCATCGGCCCATTATGACATCATCGGCCCATTATGACATCATCGGCCAATTATGACATCATCGACCCATTATGACATCATCGACCCATTATGACATCATCGGCCCATTATGACATCATCGACCCATTATGACATCATCGACCCATTATGACATCATCGACCCATTATGACATCATCGGCCCTTTATGACATCACCATCCCATTATGACATCATCGGCCCATTATGACATCATCGACCCATTATGACATCATCAGCCCATTATGACATCATCGGCCCATTATGACACCATCGGCCCATTATGACACCATCGACCCATTTTGACACCATCGACCCATTATGACATCATCGACCCATTATGACATCATCGACCCATTATGACATCATCGACCCATTATGACATCATCGACCCATTATGACATCATCGGCCCATTATGACATCATTGACCCATTATGACATCATCGGCCCATTATGACATCATCGGCCCATGATGACATCATCGACCCATTATGACATCATCGACCCATTATGACATCATCGGCCCATTATGACATCATCGACCCATTATGACATCATCGACCCATTATGACATCATCGACCCATTATGACATCATCGCCCCATTATGACATCTTCGACCCATTATGACATCATCGACCCATTATGAAATCATCAAACCATTATGACATCATCGGCCCATTATGACATCATCGACCCATTATGACATCATCGACCCATTATGACATCATCGGCCCATTATGACATCATCGGCCCATTATGACATCATCGACCCATTATGACATCATCGGCCAATTATGACATCATCGACCCATTATGACATCATCGACCGATTATGACATCATCGACCCATTATGACATCATCGACCCATTATGACATCATCGACCGATTATGACATCATCGACCCATTATGACATCATCGACCCATTATGACATCATCGACCCATTATGACATCATCGGCCCATTATGACATCATCGACCCATTATGACATCATCGGCCCTTTATGACATCATCGACCCATTATTACATCATCGGCCCATTATAACATCATCGACCCATTATGACATCATTGGCCAATTATGACATCATCGACCCATTATGACATCATCGACCCATTATGACATCATCGGCCCATTATGACATCATTGACCCATTATGACATCATCGGCCCATTATGACATCATCGACCCATTATGACATCATCGGCCCATTATGACATCATCGGCCTATTATGACATCATCGGCCCATTATGACATCATCGACCCATTATGACATCATTGGCCAATTATGACATCATTGACCCATTATGACATCATCGACCTATTATGACATCATCGACCCATTATTATGACATCATCGACCTATTATGACATCATCGGCCCTTTATGACATCATCGACCTATTATAACATCATCGATTCATTATGACATCATCGGCCCGTTATGACATCATCGACCCATTATGACATCATCGACCCATTATGACATCATCGGCCCTTTATGACATCACAATCCCATTATGACATCATCAGCCCATTATGACATCATCGACCCATTATGACATCATCGGCCCATTATGACATCATCGGCCCATGATGACATCATCAGCCCATTATGACATCATCGACCCATTATGACATCATCGGCCCATTATGACATCTTCGACCAATTATGACATCATCGGCCCACTATGACATCATCGACCCATTATGACATCATCGGCCCATAATGACATCATCGACCCATTATGACATCATCGGCCCATTATGACATCATCGGCCCATTATGACATCATCGGCCCATTATGACATCATCGGCCAATTATGACATCATCGACCCATTATGACATCATCGACCCATTATGACATCATCGGCCCATTATGACATCATCGACCCATTATGACATCATCGACCCATTATGACATCATCGACCCATTATGACATCATCGGCCCTTTATGACATCACCATCCCATTATGACATCATCGGCCCATTATGACATCATCGACCCATTATGACATCATCGGCCCATTATGACATCATCGGCCCATTATGACATTATCGGCCCATTATGACACCATCGACCCATTTTGACACCATCGACCCATTATGACATCATCGACCCATTATGACATCATCGACCCATTATGACATAATTGACCCATTATGACATCATCAACCCATTATGACATCATCGGCCCATTATGACATCATCGGCCCATTATGACATCATCGACCCATTATGACATCATCGGCCCATTATGACATCATCGACCCATTATGACATCATCGACCCATTATGACATCATCGGCCCATTATAACATCATCGACCCATTATGACATCATTGGCCAATTATGACATCATCGACCCATTATGACATCATCGACCCATTATGACATCATCGGCCCATTATGACATCATTGACCCATTATGACATCATCGGCCCATTATGACATCATCGACCCATTATGACATCATCGGCCCATTATGACATCATCGGCCTATTATGACATCATCGGCCCATTATGACATCATCGACCCATTATGACATCATCGGCCAATTATGACATCATTGACCCATTATGACATCATCGACCTATTATGACATCATCGACCCATTATTATGACATCATCGACCTATTATGACATCATCGGCCCTTTATGACATCATCGACCTATGATAACATCATCGATTCCTTATGACATCATCGGCCCGTTATGACATCATCGACCCATTATGACATCATCGACCCATTATGACATCATCGGCCCTTTATGACATCACAATCCCATTATGACATCATCAGCCCATTATGACATCATCGACCCATTATGACATCATCGGCCCATTATGACATCATCGGCCCATGATGACATCATCGACCCATGATGACATCATCGACCCATTATGACATCATCGGCCCATTATGACATCATCGACCCATTATGACATCATCGACCCATTATGACATCATCGACCCATTATGACATCATCGCTCCATTATGACATCATCGACCCATTATGACATCATCAAACCATTATGACATCATCGTCCCATTATGACATCATCGACCCATTATGACATCATCGACCCATTATGACATCATGGGCCCATTATGACATCATCGGCCCATTATGACATCATCGGCCCTTTAAGACATCATCCACCCATTATGACATCATCGGACCATTATAACATCATCGACCCATTATGACATCATCGGCCAATTATGACATCATCGACCCATTATGACATCATCGGCCCATTATGACATCATCGGCCTATTATGACATCATCGACCCATTATGACATCATCGACCTATTATGACATCATCGACCCATTATGACATCATCGGCCCATTATGACATCATCGACCCATTATGACATCATCGACTCATTATGACATCATCGGCCCATTATGACATCATCGACCCATTATGACATCATCGGCCCATTATGACATCATCGACCCATTATGACATCATCGGCCAATTATGATATCATCGACCCATTATGACATCATCGGCCCATTATGACATCATCGGCCATTTATGACATCATCGACCTATTATGACATCATCGGCCCATTACGACATCATCGGCCTATTATGACATCATCGACCCATTATGACATCATCGGCCCATTATGACATCATCGACCCATTATGACATCATCGGCCCATTATGACATCATCGGCCTATTATGACATCATCGGCCCATTATGACATCATCGACCCATTATGACATCATCGGCCAATTATGACATCATTGACCCATTATGACATCATCGACCTATTATGACATCATCGACCCATTATTATGACATCATCGACCTATTATGACATCATCGGCCCTTTATGACATCATCGACCTATTATAACATCATCGATTCATTATGACATCATCGGCCCGTTATGACATCATCGACCCATTATGACATCATCGACCCATTATGACATCATCGGCCCTTTATGACATCACAATCCCATTATGACATCATCAGCCCATTATGACATCATCGACCCATTATGACATCATCGGCCCATTATGACATCATCGGCCCATGATGACATCATCGACCCATGATGACATCATCGACCCATGATGACATCATCGACCCATTATGACATCATCGGCCCATTATGACATCATCGACCCATTATGACATCATCGACCCATTATGACATCATCGACCCATTATGACATCATCGACCCATTATGACATCATCGGCCCTTTATGACATCACCATCCCATTATGACATCATCGGCCCATTATGACATCATCGGCCCATTATGACATCATCGGCCCATTATGACATCATCGGCCCTTTATGACATCATCGACCCATTATGACATCATCGACCCATTATGACATCATCGGCCCATTATGACATCATCGACCCATTATGACATCATCGACCTATTATGACATCATCGACCCATTATGACATCATCGACCCATTATGACATCATCGGCCCTTTATGACATCATCGGCCCTTTATGACATCATCGGCCCTTTATGACATCATCGACCCATTATGACATCATCGGCCCATTATGACATCATCGGCCCATTATGACATCATCGACCCATTATGACATCATCGACCCATTATGACATCATCGGCCCTTTATGACATCACCATCCCATTATGACATCATCGGCCCATTATGACATCATCGGCCCATTATGACATCATCGGCCCATTATGACATCATCGGCCCATGATGACATCATCGACCCATAATGACATCATCGACCCATTATGACATCATCGACCCATTATGACATCATCGACCCATTATGACATCATCGACCCATTATGACATCATCAAACCATTATGACATCATCGTCCCATTATGACATCATCGACCCATTATGACATCATCGACCCATTATGACATCATGGGCCCATTATAACATCATCGGCCCATTATGACATCATCGGCCTTTTAAGACATCATCCACCCATTATGACATCATCGGACCATTATAACATCATCAACCCATTATGACATCATCGGCCAATTATGACATCATCGACCCATTATGACATCATCGGCCCATTATGACACCATCGGCCCATTATGACATCATCGACCCATTATGACATCATCGACCCATTAAGACATCATCGGCCCATTATGACATCATCGACCCATTATGACATCATCGGCCCTTTATGACATCATCGACCCATTATGACATCATCGACCCATTATGACATCATCGGCCCATTATGACATCATCGACCCATTATGACATCATCGGCCCTTTATGACATCACCATCCCATTATGACATCATCGGCCCATTATGACATCATCGGCCCATTATGACATCATCGACCCATTATGACATCATCGGCCCTTTATGACATCATCGACCCATTATGACATCATCGACCCATTATGACAACATCGGCCCATTATGACATCATCGACCCATTATGACATCATCGGCCCTTTATGACATCATCGACCCATTATGACATCATCGACCCATTATGACATCATCGGCCCATTATGACATCATCGACCCATTATGACATCATCGGCCCTTTATGACATCACCATACCATTATGACATCATCGGCCCATTATGACATCATCGGCCCATTATGACATCATCGACCCATTATGACATCATCGGCCCTTTATGACATCATCGACCCATTATGACATCATCGACCCATTATGACATCATCGGCCCATTATGACATCATCGACCCATTATGACATCATCGACCCATTATGACATCATCGACCCATTATGACATCATCGACCCATTATGACATCATCGGCCCTTTATGACATCACCATCCCATTATGACATCATCGGCTCATTATGACATCATCGACCCATTATGACATCATCGGCCCATTATGACATCATCGGCCCATGATGACATCATCGACCCATGATGACATCATCGACCCATTATGACATCATCGGCCCATTATGACATCATCGGCCCATTATGACATCATCGACCCATTATGACATCATCGCCCAATTATGACATCATCGACCCATTATGACATCATCGACCCATTATGAAATCATCAAACCATTATGACATCATCGGCCCATTATGACATCATCGACCCATTATGACATCATCGACCCATTATGACATCATCGGCCCATTATGACATCATCGGCCCATTATGACATCATCGACCCATTATGACATCATCGGCCAATTATGACATCATCGACCCATTATGACATCATCGACCCATTATGACATCATCGGCCCATTATGACATCATCGACCCATTATGACATCATCGACCGATTATGACATCATCGACCCATTATGACATCATCGACCCATTATGACATCATCGGCCCATTATGACATCATCGACCCATTATGACATCATCGGCCCTTTATGACATCATCGACCCATTATTACATCATCGACCCATTATGACATCATCAGCCCATTATGACATCATCGACCCATTATGACATCATCGACCCATTATGACATCATCGACCCATTATGACATCATCGACCCATTATGACATCATCGGCCCTTTATGACATCACCATCCCATTATGACATCATCAGCCCATTATGACATCATCGACCCATTATGACATCATCGGCCCATTATGACATCATCGGCCCATGATGACATCATCGACCCATGATGACATCATCGACCCATTATGACATCATCGACCCATTATGACATCATCGGCCCATTATGACATCATCGACCCATTATGACATCATCGACCCATTATGACATCATCGACCCATTATGACATCATCGACCCATTATGACATCATCGACCCATTATGACATCATCAAACCATTATGACATCATCGTCCCATTATGACATCATCGACCCATTATGACATCATCGACCCATTATGACATCATGGGCCCATTATGACATCATCGGCCCATTATGACATCATCGGCCCTTTAAGACATCATCCACCCATTATGACATCATCGGACCATTATAACATCATCGACCCATTATGACATCATCGGCCAATTATGACATCATCGACCCATTATGACATCATCGGCCCATTATGACATCATCGGCCTATTATGACATCATCGACCCATTATGACATCATCGACCTATTATGACATCATCGACCCATTATGACATCATCGGCCCATTATGACATCATCGACCCATTATGACATCATCGACTCATTATGACATCATCGGCCCATTATGACATCATCGACCCATTATGACATCATCGGCCAATTATGATATCATCGACCCATTATGACATCATCGGCCCATTATGACATCATCGGCCATTTATGACATCATCGACCTATTATGACATCATCGGCCCATTACGACATCATCGGCCTATTATGACATCATCGACCCATTATAACATCATCGGCCTATTATGACATCATCGACCCATTATGACATCATCGACCCATTATGACATCATCGGCCTATTATGACATCATCGACCCATTATGACATCATCGACCCATTATGACATCATCGGCCCATTATGACATCATCGACCCATTATGACATCATCGACTCATTATGACATCATCGGCCCATTATGACATCATCGACCCGTTATGACATCATCGGCCCATTATGACATCATCGACCCATTATGACATCATCGACCCATTATGACATAATCGGCCCATTATGACATCATCGACCAATTATGACATAATCGGGCCCATTATGACATCATCGACCCATTATGACATCATCGGCCCATTATGACATCATCGGCCCATTATGACATCATCGGCCCATTATGACATCATCGGCCAATTATGACATCATCGACCCATTATGACATCATCGACCCATTATGACATCATCGGCCCATTATGACATCATCGACCCATTATGACATCATCGACCCATTATGACATCATCGACCCATTATGACATCATCGGCCCTTTATGACATCACCATCCCATTATGACATCATCGGCCCATTATGACATCATCGACCCATTATGACATCATCGGCCCATTATGACATCATCGGCCCATTATGACATTATCGGCCCATTATGACACCATCGACCCATTTCGACACCATCGACCCATTATGACATCATCGACCCATTATGACATCATCGACCCATTATGACATAATTGACCCATTATGACATCATCAACCCATTATGACATCATCGGCCCATTATGACATCATCGGCCCATTATGACATCATCGACCCATTATGACATCATCGGCCCATTATGACATCATCGACCCATTATGACATCATCGACCCATTATGACATCATCGGCCCATTATAACATCATCGACCCATTATGACATCATTGGCCAATTATGACATCATCGACCCATTATGACATCATCGACCCATTATGACATCATCGGCCCATTATGACATCATTGACCCATTATGACATCATCGGCCCATTATGACATCATCGACCCATTATGACATCATCGGCCCATTATGACATCATCGGCCTATTATGACATCATCGGCCCATTATGACATCATCGACCCATTATGACATCATCGGCCAATTATGACATCATTGACCCATTATGACATCATCGACCTATTATGACATCATCGACCCATTATTATGACATCATCAACCTATTATGACATCATCGGCCCTTTATGACATCATCGACCTATTATAACATCATCGATTCATTATGACATCATCGGCCCGTTATGACATCATCGACCCATTATGACATCATCGACCCATTATGACATCATCGGCCCTTTATGACATCACAATCCCATTATGACATCATCAGCCCATTATGACATCATCGACCCATTATGACATCATCGGCCCATTATGACATCATCGGCCCATGATGACATCATCGACCCATGATGACATCATCGACCCATGATGACATCATCGACCCATTATGACATCATCGGCCCATTATGACATCATCGACCCATTATGACATCATCGACCCATTATGACATCATCGACCCATTATGACATCATCGCCCCATTATGACATCATCGACCCATTATGACATCATCAAACCATTATGACATCATCGTCCCATTATGACATCATCGACCCATTATGACATCATCGACCCATTATGACATCATGGGCCCATTATGACATCATCGGCCCATTATGACATCATCGGCCCTTTAAGACATCATCCACCCATTATGACATCATCGGACCATTATAACATCATCGACCCATTATGACATCATCGGCCAATTATGACATCATCGACCCATTATGACATCATCGGCCCATTATGACATCATCGGCCTATTATGACATCATCGACCCATTATGACATCATCGACCTATTATGACATCATCGACCCATTATGACATCATCGGCCCATTATGACATCATCGACCCATTATGACATCATCGACTCATTATGACATCATCGGCCCATTATGACATCATCGACCCATTATGACATCATCGGCCCATTATGACATCATCGACCCATTATGACATCATCGGCCCTTTATGACATCATCGACCCATTATGACATCATCGACCCATTATGACATCATCGGCCCATTATGACATCATCGACCCATTATGACATCATCGGCCCTTTATGACATCACCATCCCATTATGACATCATCGGCCCATTATGACATCATCGGCCCATTATGACATCATCGACCCATTATGACATCATCGGCCCTTTATGACATCATCGACCCATTATGACATCATCGACCCATTATGACAACATCGGCCCATTATGACATCATCGACCCATTATGACATCATCGGCCCTTTATGACATCATCGACCCATTATGACATCATCGACCCATTATGACATCATCGGCCCATTATGACATCATCGACCCATTATGACATCATCGGCCCTTTATGACATCACCATACCATTATGACATCATCGGCCCATTATGACATCATCGGCCCATTATGACATCATCGACCCATTATGACATCATCGGCCCTTTATGACATCATCGACCCATTATGACATCATCGACCCATTATGACATCATCGGCCCATTATGACATCATCGACCCATTATGACATCATCGACCCATTATGACATCATCGACCCATTATGACATCATCGACCCATTATGACATCATCGGCCCTTTATGACATCACCATCCCATTATGACATCATCGGCTCATTATGACATCATCGACCCATTATGACATCATCGGCCCATTATGACATCATCGGCCCATGATGACATCATCGACCCATGATGACATCATCGACCCATTATGACATCATCGGCCCATTATGACATCATCGGCCCATTATGACATCATCGACCCATTATGACATCATCGCCCAATTATGACATCATCGACCCATTATGACATCATCGACCCATTATGAAATCATCAAACCATTATGACATCATCGGCCCATTATGACATCATCGACCCATTATGACATCATCGACCCATTATGACATCATCGGCCCATTATGACATCATCGGCCCATTATGACATCATCGACCCATTATGACATCATCGGCCAATTATGACATCATCGACCCATTATGACATCATCGACCCATTATGACATCATCGGCCCATTATGACATCATCGACCCATTATGACATCATCGACCGATTATGACATCATCGACCCATTATGACATCATCGACCCATTATGACATCATCGGCCCATTATGACATCATCGACCCATTATGACATCATCGGCCCTTTATGACATCATCGACCCATTATTACATCATCGACCCATTATGACATCATCAGCCCATTATGACATCATCGACCCATTATGACATCATCGACCCATTATGACATCATCGACCCATTATGACATCATCGACCCATTATGACATCATCGGCCCTTTATGACATCACCATCCCATTATGACATCATCAGCCCATTATGACATCATCGACCCATTATGACATCATCGGCCCATTATGACATCATCGGCCCATGATGACATCATCGACCCATGATGACATCATCGACCCATTATGACATCATCGACCCATTATGACATCATCGGCCCATTATGACATCATCGACCCATTATGACATCATCGACCCATTATGACATCATCGACCCATTATGACATCATCGACCCATTATGACATCATCGACCCATTATGACATCATCAAACCATTATGACATCATCGTCCCATTATGACATCATCGACCCATTATGACATCATCGACCCATTATGACATCATGGGCCCATTATGACATCATCGGCCCATTATGACATCATCGGCCCTTTAAGACATCATCCACCCATTATGACATCATCGGACCATTATAACATCATCGACCCATTATGACATCATCGGCCAATTATGACATCATCGACCCATTATGACATCATCGGCCCATTATGACATCATCGGCCTATTATGACATCATCGACCCATTATGACATCATCGACCTATTATGACATCATCGACCCATTATGACATCATCGGCCCATTATGACATCATCGACCCATTATGACATCATCGACTCATTATGACATCATCGGCCCATTATGACATCATCGACCCATTATGACATCATCGGCCAATTATGATATCATCGACCCATTATGACATCATCGGCCCATTATGACATCATCGGCCATTTATGACATCATCGACCTATTATGACATCATCGGCCCATTACGACATCATCGGCCTATTATGACATCATCGACCCATTATAACATCATCGGCCTATTATGACATCATCGACCCATTATGACATCATCGACCCATTATGACATCATCGGCCTATTATGACATCATCGACCCATTATGACATCATCGACCCATTATGACATCATCGGCCCATTATGACATCATCGACCCATTATGACATCATCGACTCATTATGACATCATCGGCCCATTATGACATCATCGACCCGTTATGACATCATCGGCCCATTATGACATCATCGACCCATTATGACATCATCGACCCATTATGACATAATCGGCCCATTATGACATCATCGACCAATTATGACATAATCGGGCCCATTATGACATCATCGACCCATTATGACATCATCGGCCCATTATGACATCATCGGCCCATTATGACATCATCGGCCCATTATGACATCATCGGCCAATTATGACATCATCGACCCATTATGACATCATCGACCCATTATGACATCATCGGCCCATTATGACATCATCGACCCATTATGACATCATCGACCCATTATGACATCATCGACCCATTATGACATCATCGGCCCTTTATGACATCACCATCCCATTATGACATCATCGGCCCATTATGACATCATCGACCCATTATGACATCATCGGCCCATTATGACATCATCGGCCCATTATGACATTATCGGCCCATTATGACACCATCGACCCATTTCGACACCATCGACCCATTATGACATCATCGACCCATTATGACATCATCGACCCATTATGACATAATTGACCCATTATGACATCATCAACCCATTATGACATCATCGGCCCATTATGACATCATCGGCCCATTATGACATCATCGACCCATTATGACATCATCGGCCCATTATGACATCATCGACCCATTATGACATCATCGACCCATTATGACATCATCGGCCCATTATAACATCATCGACCCATTATGACATCATTGGCCAATTATGACATCATCGACCCATTATGACATCATCGACCCATTATGACATCATCGGCCCATTATGACATCATTGACCCATTATGACATCATCGGCCCATTATGACATCATCGACCCATTATGACATCATCGGCCCATTATGACATCATCGGCCTATTATGACATCATCGGCCCATTATGACATCATCGACCCATTATGACATCATCGGCCAATTATGACATCATTGACCCATTATGACATCATCGACCTATTATGACATCATCGACCCATTATTATGACATCATCAACCTATTATGACATCATCGGCCCTTTATGACATCATCGACCTATTATAACATCATCGATTCATTATGACATCATCGGCCCGTTATGACATCATCGACCCATTATGACATCATCGACCCATTATGACATCATCGGCCCTTTATGACATCACAATCCCATTATGACATCATCAGCCCATTATGACATCATCGACCCATTATGACATCATCGGCCCATTATGACATCATCGGCCCATGATGACATCATCGACCCATGATGACATCATCGACCCATGATGACATCATCGACCCATTATGACATCATCGGCCCATTATGACATCATCGACCCATTATGACATCATCGACCCATTATGACATCATCGACCCATTATGACATCATCGCCCCATTATGACATCATCGACCCATTATGACATCATCAAACCATTATGACATCATCGTCCCATTATGACATCATCGACCCATTATGACATCATCGACCCATTATGACATCATGGGCCCATTATGACATCATCGGCCCATTATGACATCATCGGCCCTTTAAGACATCATCCACCCATTATGACATCATCGGACCATTATAACATCATCGACCCATTATGACATCATCGGCCAATTATGACATCATCGACCCATTATGACATCATCGGCCCATTATGACATCATCGGCCTATTATGACATCATCGACCCATTATGACATCATCGACCTATTATGACATCATCGACCCATTATGACATCATCGGCCCATTATGACATCATCGACCCATTATGACATCATCGACTCATTATGACATCATCGGCCCATTATGACATCATCGACCCATTATGACATCATCGGCCCATTATGACATCATCGACCCATTATGACATCATCGGCCAATTATGATATCATCGACCCATTATGACATCATCGGCCCATTATGACATCATCGGCCATTTATGACATCATCGACCTATTATGACATCATCGGCCCATTACGACATCATCGGCCTATTATGACATCATCGACCCATTATGACATCATCGGCCCATTATGACATCATCGACCCATTATGACATCATCGGCCCATTATGACATCATCGGCCTATTATGACATCATCGGCCCATTATGACATCATCGACCCATTATGACATCATCGGCCAATTATGACATCATTGACCCATTATGACATCATCGACCTATTATGACATCATCGACCCATTATTATGACATCATCGACCTATTATGACATCATCGGCCCTTTATGACATCATCGACCTATTATAACATCATCGATTCATTATGACATCATCGGCCCGTTATGACATCATCGACCCATTATGACATCATCGGCCCTTTATGACATCACAATCCCATTATGACATCATCAGCCCATTATGACATCATCGACCCATTATGACATCATCGGCCCATTATGACATCATCGGCCCATGATGACATCATCGACCCATGATGACATCATCGACCCATGATGACATCATCGACCCATTATGACATCATCGGCCCATTATGACATCATCGACCCATTATGACATCATCGACCCATTATGACATCATCGACCCATTATGACATCATCGACCCATTATGACATCATCGACCCATTATGACATCATCAAACCATTATGACATCATCGTCCCATTATGACATCATCGACCCATTATGACATCATCGACCCATTATGACATCATGGGCCCATTATGACATCATCGGCCCATTATGACATCATCGGCCCTTTAAGACATCATCCACCCATTATGACATCATCGGACCATTATAACATCATCGACCCATTATGACATCATCGGCCAATTATGACATCATCGACCCATTATGACATCATCGGCCCATTATGACATCATCGGCCTATTATGACATCATCGACCCATTATGACATCATCGACCTATTATGACATCATCGACCCATTATGACATCATCGGCCCATTATGACATTATCGACCCATTATGACATCATCGACTCATTATGACATCATCGGCCCATTATGACATCATCGACCCATTATGACATCATCGGCCCATTATGACATCATCGGCCAATTATGATATCATCGACCCATTATGACATCATCGGCCCATTATGACATCATCGGCCATTTATGACATCATCGACCTATTATGACATCATCGGCCCATTACGACATCATCGGCCTATTATGACATCATCGACCCAATATAACATCATCGGCCTATTATGACATCATCGACCCATTATGACATCATCGACCCATTATGACATCATCGGCCTATTATGACATCATCGACCCATTATGACATCATCGACCCATTATGACATCATCGGCCCATTATGACATCATCGACCCATTATGACATCATCGACTCATTATGACATCATCGGCCCATTATGACATCATCGACCCGTTATGACATCATCGGCCCATTATGACATCATCGACCCATTATGACATCATCGACCCATTATGACATCATCGGCCCATTATGACATCATCGACCAATTATGACATAATCGGGCCCATTATGACATCATCGACCCATTATGACATCATCGGCCCATTATGACATCATCGACCCATTATGACATCATCGGCCCATTATGACATCATCGATCCATTATGACATCATCGACCCATTATGAGATCATCGACCCATTATGACATCATCGACCCATTATGACATCATCGGCCCATTATGACATCATCGACTCATTATGACATCATCGATTCATTATGACATCATCGGCCCATTATGACATCATCGACCCATTATGACATCATCGGCCCATTATGACATCATCGACCCATTATGCCATCATCGACCCATTAGGACATCATCGGCCCATTATGACATCATCGACCAATTATGACATCATCGGCCCACTATGACATCATCGACCCATTATGACATCATCGGCCCATAATGACATCATCGACCCATTATGACATCATCGGCCCATTATGACATCATCGGCCCATTATGACATCATCGGCCCATTATGACATCATCGGCCAATTATGACATCATCGACCCATTATGACATCATCGACCCATTATGACATCATCGGCCCATTATGACATCATCGACCCATTATGACATCATCGACCCATTATGACATCATCGACCCATTATGACATCATCGGCCCTTTATGACATCACCATCCCATTATGACATCATCGGCCCATTATGACATCATCGACCCATTATGACATCATCAGCCCATTATGACATCATCGGCCCATTATGACATTATCGGCCCATTATGACACCATCGACCCATTTTGACACCATCGACCCATTATGACATCATCGACCCATTATGACATCATCGACCCATTATGACATCATCGACCCATTATGACATCATCGACCCATTATGACATCATCGACCCATTATGACATCATCGGCCCATTATGACATCATTGACCCATTATGACATCATCGGCCCATTATGACATCATCGGCCCATGATGACATCATCGACCCATTATGACATCATCGACCCATTATGACATCATCGGCCCATTATGACATCATCGACCCATTATGACATCATCGACCCATTATGACATCATCGACCCATTATGACATCATCGCCCCATTATGACATCTTCGACCCATTATGACATCATCGACCCATTATGAAATCATCAAACCATTATGACATCATCGGCCCATTATGACATCATCGACCCATTATGACATCATCGACCCATTATGACATCATCGGCCCATTATGACATCATCGGCCCATTATGACATCATCGACCCATTATGACATCATCGGCCAATTATGACATCATCGACCCATTATGACATCATCGACCGATTATGACATCATCGACCCATTATGACATCATCGACCCATTATGACATCATCGACCGATTATGACATCATCGACCCATTATGACATCATCGACCCATTATGACATCATCGACCCATTATGACATCATCGGCCCATTATGACATCATCGACCCATTATGACATCATCGGCCCTTTATGACATCATCGACCCATTATTACATCATCGGCCCATTATAACATCATCGACCCATTATGACATCATTGGCCAATTATGACATCATCGACCCATTATGACATCATCGACCCATTATGACATCATCGGCCCATTATGACATCATTGACCCATTATGACATCATCGGCCCATTATGACATCATCGACCCATTATGACATCATCGGCCCATTATGACATCATCGGCCTATTATGACATCATCGGCCCATTATGACATCATCGACCCATTATGACATCATTGGCCAATTATGACATCATTGACCCATTATGACATCATCGACCTATTATGACATCATCGACCCATTATTATGACATCATCGACCTATTATGACATCATCGGCCCTTTATGACATCATCGACCTATTATAACATCATCGATTCATTATGACATCATCGGCCCGTTATGACATCATCGACCCATTATGACATCATCGACCCATTATGACATCATCGGCCCTTTATGACATCACAATCCCATTATGACATCATCAGCCCATTATGACATCATCGACCCATTATGACATCATCGGCCCATTATGACATCATCGGCCCATGATGACATCATCGACCCATGATGACATCATCGACCCATGATGACATCATCGACCCATTATGACATCATCGGCCCATTATGACATCATCGACCCATTATGACATCATCGACCCATTATGACATCATCGACCCATTATGACATCATCGCCCCATTATGACATCATCGACCCATTATGACATCATCAAACCATTATGACATCATCGTCCCATTATGACATCATCGACCCATTATGACATCATGGGCCCATTATGACATCATCGGCCCATTATGACATCATCGGCCCTTTAAGACATCATCCACCCATTATGACATCATCGGACCATTATAACATCATCGACCCATTATGACATCATCGGCCAATTATGACATCATCGACCCATTATGACATCATCGGCCCATTATGACATCATCGGCCTATTATGACATCATCGACCCATTATGACATCATCGACCTATTATGACATCATCGACCCATTATGGCATCATCGGCCCATTATGACATCATCGACCCATTATGACATCATCGACTCATTATGACATCATCGGCCCATTATGACATCATCGACCCATTATGACATCATCGGCCCATTATGACATCATCGACCCATTATGACATCATCGGCCAATTATGATATCATCGACCCATTATGACATCATCGACCCATTATGACATCATCGGCCCATTATGACATCATCGACCCATTATGACATCATCGACCCATTATGACATCATCGACCCATTATGACATCATCGCCCCATTATGACATCTTCGACCCATTATGACATCATCGACCCATTATGAAATCATCAAACCATTATGACATCATCGGCCCATTATGACATCATCGACCCATTATGACATCATCGACCCATTATGACATCATCGGCCCATTATGACATCATCGGCCCATTATGACATCATCGACCCATTATGACATCATCGGCCAATTATGACATCATCGACCCATTATGACATCATCGACCGATTATGACATCATCGACCCATTATGACATCATCGACCCATTATGACATCATCGACCGATTATGACATCATCGACCCATTATGACATCATCGACCCATTATGACATCATCGACCCATTATGACATCATCGGCCCATTATGACATCATCGACCCATTATGACATCATCGGCCCTTTATGACATCATCGACCCATTATTACATCATCGGCCCATTATAACATCATCGACCCATTATGACATCATTGGCCAATTATGACATCATCGACCCATTATGACATCATCGACCCATTATGACATCATCGGCCCATTATGACATCATTGACCCATTATGACATCATCGGCCCATTATGACATCATCGACCCATTATGACATCATCGGCCCATTATGACATCATCGGCCTATTATGACATCATCGGCCCATTATGACATCATCGACCCATTATGACATCATTGGCCAATTATGACATCATTGACCCATTATGACATCATCGACCTATTATGACATCATCGACCCATTATTATGACATCATCGACCTATTATGACATCATCGGCCCTTTATGACATCATCGACCTATTATAACATCATCGATTCATTATGACATCATCGGCCCGTTATGACATCATCGACCCATTATGACATCATCGACCCATTATGACATCATCGGCCCTTTATGACATCACAATCCCATTATGACATCATCAGCCCATTATGACATCATCGACCCATTATGACATCATCGGCCCATTATGACATCATCGGCCCATGATGACATCATCGACCCATGATGACATCATCGACCCATGATGACATCATCGACCCATTATGACATCATCGGCCCATTATGACATCATCGACCCATTATGACATCATCGACCCATTATGACATCATCGACCCATTATGACATCATCGCCCCATTATGACATCATCGACCCATTATGACATCATCAAACCATTATGACATCATCGTCCCATTATGACATCATCGACCCATTATGACATCATGGGCCCATTATGACATCATCGGCCCATTATGACATCATCGGCCCTTTAAGACATCATCCACCCATTATGACATCATCGGACCATTATAACATCATCGACCCATTATGACATCATCGGCCAATTATGACATCATCGACCCATTATGACATCATCGGCCCATTATGACATCATCGGCCTATTATGACATCATCGACCCATTATGACATCATCGACCTATTATGACATCATCGACCCATTATGGCATCATCGGCCCATTATGACATCATCGACCCATTATGACATCATCGACTCATTATGACATCATCGGCCCATTATGACATCATCGACCCATTATGACATCATCGGCCCATTATGACATCATCGACCCATTATGACATCATCGGCCAATTATGATATCATCGACCCATTATGACATCATCGGCCCATTATGACATCATCGGCCATTTATGACATCATCGGCCATTTATGACATCATCGACCTATTATGACATCATCGGCCCATTACGACATCATCGGCCTATTATGACATCATCGACCCATTATGACATCATCGGCCCATTATGACATCATCGACCCATTATGACATCATCGGCCCATTATGACATCATCGGCCTATTATGACATCATCGGCCCATTATGACATCATCGACCCATTATGACATCATCGGCCAATTATGACATCATTGACCCATTATGACATCATCGACCTATTATGACATCATCGACCCATTATTATGACATCATCGACCTATTATGACATCATCGGCCCTTTATGACATCATCGACCTATTATAACATCATCGATTCATTATGACATCATCGGCCCGTTATGACATCATCGACCCATTATGACATCATCGACCCATTATGACATCATCGGCCCTTTATGACATCACAATCCCATTATGACATCATCAGCCCATTATGACATCATCGACCCATTATGACATCATCGGCCCATTATGACATCATCGGCCCATGATGACATCATCGACCCATGATGACATCATCGACCCATGATGACATCATCGACCCATTATGACATCATCGGCCCATTATGACATCATCGACCCATTATGACATCATCGACCCATTATGACATCATCGACCCATTATGACATCATCGACCCATTATGACATCATCGCCCCATTATGACATCATCGACCCATTATGACATCATCGACCCATTATGACATCATCAAACCATTATGACATCATCGTCCCATTATGACATCATCGACCCATTATGACATCATCGACCTATTATGACATCATCGACCCATTATGACATCATCGGCCCATTATGACATCATCGACCCATTATGACATCATCGACTCATTATGACATCATCGGCCCATTATGACATCATCGACCCATTATGACATCATCGGCCCATTATGACATCATCGACCCATTATGACATCATCGGCCAATTATGATATCATCGACCCATTATGACATCATCGGCCAATTATGATATCATCGACCCATTATGACATCATCGGCCCATTATGACATCATCGGCCATTTATGACATCATCGACCTATTATGACATCATCGGCCCATTACGACATCATCGGCCTATTATGACATCATCGACCCAATATAACATCATCGGCCTATTATGACATCATCGACCCATTATGACATCATCGACCTATTATGACATCATCGACCCATTATGACATCATCGACCCATTATGACATCATCGGCCCATTATGACATCATCGACCAATTATGACATAATCGGGCCCATTATGACATCATCGACCCATTATGACATCATCGGCCCATTATGACATCATCGACCCATTATGACATCATCGACTCATTATGACATCATCGGCCCATTATGACATCATCGACCCGTTATGACATCATCGGCCCATTATGACATCATCGACCCATTATGACATCATCGACCCATTATGACATCATCGGCCCATTATGACATCATCGACCAATTATGACATAATCGGGCCCATTATGACATCATCGACCCATTATGACATCATCGGCCCATTATGACATCATCGACCCATTATGACATCATCGGCCCATTATGACATCATCGATCCATTATGACATCATCGACCCATTATGAGATCATCGACCCATTATGACATCATCGACCCATTATGACATCATCGGCCAATTATGACATCATCGACTCATTATGACATCATCGATTCATTATGACATCATCGGCCCATTATGACATCATCGACCCATTATGACATCATCGGCCCATTATGACATCATCGACCCATTATGCCATCATCGACCCATTATGACATCATCGGCCCATTATGACATCATCGACCAATTATGACATCATCGGCCCACTATGACATCATCGACCCATTATGACATCATCGGCCCATAATGACATCATCGGCCCATTATGACATCATCGGCCCATTATGACATCATCGGCCCATTATGACATCATCGGCCAATTATGACATCATCGACCCATTATGACATCATCGACCCATTATGACATCATCGGCCCATTATGACATCATCGACCCATTATGACATCATCGACCCATTATGACATCATCGACCCATTATGACATCATCGGCCCTTTATGACATCACCATCCCATTATGACATCATCGGCCCATTATGACATCATCGACCCATTATGACATCATCGGCCCATTATGACATCATCGGCCCATTATGACATTATCAGCCCATTATGACACCATCGACCCATTTTGACACCATCGACCCATTATGACATCATCGACCCATTATGACATCATCGACCCATTATGACATCATCGGCCCATTATGACATCATCGACCCATTATGACATCATCGACCCATTATGACATCATCGGCCCATTATGACATCATTGACCCATTATGACATCATCGGCCCATTATGACATCATCGGCCCATGATGACATCATCGACCCATTATGACATCATCGACCCATTATGACATCATCGGCCCATTATGACATCATCGACCCATTATGACATCATCGACCCATTATGACATCATCGCCCCATTATGACATCTTCGACCCATTATGACATCATCGACCCATTATGAAATCATCAAACCATTATGACATCATCGGCCCATTATGACATCATCGACCCATTATGACATCATCGACCCATTATGACATCATCGGCCCATTATGACATCATCGGCCCATTATGACATCATCGACCCATTATGACATCATCGGCCAATTATGACATCATCGACCCATTATGACATCATCGACCGATTATGACATCATCGATCCATTATGACATCATCGACCCATTATGACATCATCGACCGATTATGACATCATCGACCCATTATGACATCATCGACCCATTATGACATCATCGACCCATTATGACATCATCGGCCCATTATGACATCATCGACCCATTATGACATCATCGGCCCTTTATGACATCATCGACCCATTATTACATCATCGACCCATTATGACATCATCAGCCCATTATGACATCATCGACCCATTATGACATCATCGACCCATTATGACATCATCGACCCATTATGACATCATCGACCCATTATGACATCATCGGCCCTTTATGACATCACCATCCCATTATGACATCATCAGCCCATTATGACATCATCGACCCATTATGACATCATCGGCCCATTATGACATCATCGGCCCATGATGACATCATCGACCCATGATGACATCATCGACCCATTATGACATCATCGACCCATTATGACATCATCGGCCCATTATGACATCATCGACCCATAATGACATCATCGACCCATTATGACATCATCGACCCATTATGACATCATCGGCCCATTATGACATCATCGGCCCATTATGACATTATCGGCCCATTATGACACCATCGACCCATTTTGACACCATCGACCCATTATGACATCATCGACCCATTATGACATCATCGACCCATTATGACATCATCGGCCCATTATGACATCATCGACCCATTATGACATCATCGACCCATTATGACATCATCGGCCCATTATGACATCATCGGCCCATTATGACATCATTGACCCATTATGACATCATCGGCCCATTATGACATCATCGGCCCATGATGACATCATCGACCCATTATGACATCATCGACCCATTATGACATCATCGGCCCATTATGACATCATTGCCCCATTATGACATCATCGACCCATTATGACATCATCGACCCATTATGACATCATCGCCCCATTATGACATCATCGCCCCATTATGACATCATCGACCCATTATGACATCATCGACCCATTATGAAATCATCAAACCATTATGACATCATCGGCCCATTATGACATCATCGACCCATTATGACATCATCGACCCATTATGACATCATCGGCCCATTATGACATCATCGGCCCATTATGACATCATCGACCCATTATGACATCATCGGCCAATTATGACATCATCGACCCATTATGACATCATCGACCGATTATGACATCATCGACCCATTATGACATCATCGACCCATTATGACATCATCGACCGATTATGACATCATCGACCCATTATGACATCATCGACCCATTATGACATCATCGACCCATTATGACATCATCGGCCCATTATGACATCATCGACCCATTATGACATCATCGGCCCTTTATGACATCATCGACCCATTATTACATCATCGACTTATTATGACATCATCAGCCCATTATGACATCATCGACCCATTATGACATCATCGACCCATTATGACATCATCGACCCATTATGACATCATCGACCCATTATGACATCATCAGCCCTTTATGACATCACCATCCCATTATGACATCATCAGCCCATTATGACATCATCGACCCATTATGACATCATCGGCCCATTATGACATCATCGGCCCATGATGACATCATCGACCCATGATGACATCATCGACCCATTATGACATCATCGACCCATTATGACATCATCGGCCCATTATGACATCATCGACCCATAATGACATCATCGACCCATTATGACATCATCGACCCATTATGACATCATCGCCCCATTATGACATCATCGACCCATTATGACATCATCGACCCATTATGACATCATCAACCCATTATGACATCATCGACCCATTATGACATCATCGGCACATTATGACATCATCGGCCAATTATGACATCATCGACCCATTATGACATCATCGGCCCATTATGATATCATCGACCCATTATGACATCATCGACCCATTATGACATCATCGGCCCATTATGATATCATCGACCCATTATGACATCATCGACTCATTATGACATCATCGGCCCATTATGACATCATCGACCCATTATGACATCATCGGCCCATTATGACATCATCGACCCATTATGACATCATCGGCCAATTATGACATCATCGACCCATTATGACATCATCGACCCATTATGACATCATCGGCCCATTATGACATCATCAGCCCATTATGACATCATCGACCCATTATGACATCATCAGCCAATTATGACATCATCGACCCATTATGACATCATCGCCCCATTATGACATCATCGGCCCATTATGACATCATCGACCCATTATGACATCATCGACCGATTTTGACATCATCGACCCATTATGACATCATCGACCCATTATGACATCATCGACCCATTATGACATCATCGGCCCATTATGACATCATCGACCCATTATGACATCATCGGCCCTTTATGACATCATCGACCCATTATTACATCATCGACCCATTATGACATCATCAGCCCATTATGACATCATCGACCCATTATGACATCATCGACCCATTATGACATCATCGACCCATTATGACATCATCGACCCATTATGACATCATCGGCCCTTTATGACATCACCATCCCATTATGACATCATCAGCCCATTATGACATCATCGACCCATTATGACATCATCAGCCCATTATGACATCATCGGCCCATGATGACATCATCGACCCATGATGACATCATCGACCCATTATGACATCATCGACCCATTATGACATCATCGGCCCATTATGACATCATCGAACCATAATGACATCATCGACCCATTATGACATCATCGCCCCATTATGACATCATCGACCCATTATGACATCATCGACCCATTATGACATCATCCAACCATTATGACATCATCGTCCCATTATGACATCATCGACCCATTATGACATCATCGACCCATTATGACATCATCGGCCCATTATGACATCATCGACCCATTATGACATCATCGACCCATTATGACATCATCGACCCATTATGACATCATCGGCACATTATGACATCATCGGCCAATTATGACATCATCGACCCATTATGACATCATCGGCCCATTATGATATCATCGACCCATTATGACATCATCGACCCATTATGACATCATCGACCTATTATGACATCATCGACCCATTATGACATCATCGGCCCATTATGACATCATCGACCCATTATGACATCATCGACTCATTATGACATCATCGGCCCATTATGACATCATCGACCCATTATGACATCATCGGCCCATTATGACATCATCGGCCCATTATGACATCATCAGCCCATTATGACATCATCGACCCATTATGACATCATCAGCCAATTATGACATCATCGACCCATTATGACATCATCGCCCCATTATGACATCATCGGCCCATTATGACATCATCGACCCATTATGACATCATCGACCGATTTTGACATCATCGACCCATTATGACATCATCGACCCATTATGACATCATCGACCCATTATGACATCATCGGCCCATTATGACATCATCGACCCATTATGACATCATCGGCCCTTTATGACATCATCGACCCATTATTACATCATCGACCCATTATGACATCATCAGCCCATTATGACATCATCGACCCATTATGACATCATCGACCCATTATGACATCATCGACCCATTATGACATCATCGACCCATTATGACATCATCGGCCCTTTATGACATCACCATCCCATTATGACATCATCAGCCCATTATGACATCATCGACCCATTATGACATCATCAGCCCATTATGACATCATCGGCCCATGATGACATCATCGACCCATGATGACATCATCGACCCATTATGACATCATCGACCCATTATGACATCATCGGCCCATTATGACATCATCGAACCATAATGACATCATCGACCCATTATGACATCATCGCCCCATTATGACATCATCGACCCATTATGACATCATCGACCCATTATGACATCATCCAACCATTATGACATCATCGTCCCATTATGACATCATCGACCCATTATGACATCATCGACCCATTATGACATCATCGGCCCATTATGACATCATCGACCCATTATGACATCATCGACCCATTATGACATCATCGACCCATTATGACATCATCGGCACATTATGACATCATCGGCCAATTATGACATCATCGACCCATTATGACATCATCGGCCCATTATGATATCATCGACCCATTATGACATCATCGACCCATTATGACATCATCGACCTATTATGACATCATCGACCCATTATGACATCATCGGCCCATTATGACATCATCGACCCATTATGACATCATCGACTCATTATGACATCATCGGCCCATTATGACATCATCGACCCATTATGACATCATCGGCCCATTATGACATCATCGACCCATTATGACATCATCGGCCAATTATGATATCATCGACCCATTATGACATCATCGGCCCATTATGACATCATCGGCCATTTATGACATCATCGACCTATTATGACATCATCGGCCCATTACGACATCATCGACCCATTATGACATCATCGGCCTATTATGACATCATCGACCCATTATGACATCATCGACCCATTATGACATCATCGGCCTATTATGACATCATCGACCCATTATGACATCATCGACCCATTATGACATCATCGGCCCATTATGACATCATCGACCCATTATGACATCATCGACTCATTATGACATCATCGGCCCATTATGACATCATCGACCCATTATGACATCATCGGCCCATTATGACATCATCGACCCATTATGACATCATCGACCCATTATGACATCATCGGCCCATTATGACATCATCGACCAATTATGACATAATCGGGCCCATTATGACATCATCGGCCCATTATGACATCATCGACCCATTATGACATCATCGGCCCATTATGACATCATCGATCCATTATGACATCATCGACCCATTATGACATCATCGACCCATTATGACATCATCGACTCATTATGACATCATCGGCCCATTATGACATCATCGACCCATTATGACATCATCGGCCAATTATGATATCATCGACCCATTATGACATCATCGGCCCATTATGACATCATCGGCCATTTATGACATCATCGACCTATTATGACATCATCGGCCCATTACGACATCATCGGCCTATTATGACATCATCGACCCATTATAACATCATCGGCCTATTATGACATCATCGACCCATTATGACATCATCGACCCATTATGACATCATCGGCCTATTATGACATCATCGACCCATTATGACATCATCGACCCATTATGACATCATCGGCCCATTATGACATCATCGACCCATTATGACATCATCGACTCATTATGACATCATCGGCCCATTATGACATCATCGACCCGTTATGACATCATCGGCCCATTATGACATCATCGACCCATTATGACATCATCGACCCATTATGACATCATCCAACCATTATGACATCATCGACCAATTATGACATAATCGGGCCCATTATGACATCATCGACCCATTATGACATCATCGGCCCATTATGACATCATCGACCCATTATGACATCATCGGCCCATTATGACATCATCGATCCATTATGACATCATCGACCCATTATGACATCATCGACCCATTATGACATCATCGACCCATTATGACATCATCGGCCCATTATGACATCATCGACTCATTATGACATCATCGATTCATTATGACATCATCGACCTATTATGACATCATCGACCCATTATGACATCATCGGCCCATTATGACATCATCGACCCATTATGACATCATCGACTCATTATGACATCATCGGCCCATTATGACATCATCGACCCATTATGACATCATCGGCCCATTATGACATCATCGACCCATTATGACATCATCGGCCAATTATGATATCATCGACCCATTATGACATCATCGGCCCATTATGACATCATCGGCCCATTATGACATCATCGGCCCATTATGACATCATCGGCCAATTATGACATCATCGACCCATTATGACATCATCGACCCATTATGACATCATCGGCCCATTATGACATCATCGACCCATTATGACATCATCGACCCATTATGACATCATCGACCCATTATGACATCACCGGCCCTTTATGACATCACCATCCCATTATGACATCATCGGCCCATTATGACATCATCGACCCATTATGACATCAACGGCCCATTATGACATCATCGGCCCATTATGACATTATCGGCCCATTATGACACCATCGACCCATTTTGACACCATCGACCCATTATGACATCATCGACCCATTATGACATCATCGACCCATTATGACATCATCGGCCCATTATGACATCATCGACCCATTATGACATCATCGACCCATTATGACATCATCGGCCCATTATGACATCATCGGCCCATTATGACATCATCGACCCATTATGACATCATCGGCCCATGATGACATCATCGGCCCATGATGACATCATCGACCCATTATGACATCATCGACCCATTATGACATCATCGGCCCATTATGACATCATCGACCCATTATGACATCATCGACCCATTATGACATCATCGACCCATTATGACATCATCGCCCCATTATGACATCATCGACCCATTATGACATCATCGACCCATTATGAAATCATCAAACCATTATGACATCATCGGCCCATTATGACATCATCGACCCATTATGACATCATCGACCCATTATGACATCATCGGCCCATTATGACATCATCGGCCCATTATGACATCATCGACCCATTATGACATCATCGGCCAATTATGACATCATCGACCCATTATGACATCATCGACCGATTATGACATCATCGACCCATTATGACATCATCGACCCATTATGACTTCATCGACCGATTATGACATCATCGACCCATTATGACATCATCGACCCATTATGACATCATCGACCCATTATGACATCATCGGCCCATTATGACATCATCGACCCATTATGACATCATCGGCCCTTTATGACATCATCGACCCATTATTACATCATCGACCCATTATGACATCATCAGCCCATTATGACATCATCGACCCATTATGACATCATCGACCCATTATGACATCATCGACCCATTATGACATCATCGACCCATTATGACATCATCGGCCCTTTATGACATCACCATCCCATTATGACATCATCAGCCCATTATGACATCATCGACCCATTATGACATCATCGGCCCATTATGACATCATCGACCCATAATGACATCATCGACCCATGATGACATCATTGACCTATTATGACATCATCGCCCCATTATGACATCATCGACCCATTATGACATCATCGACCCATAATGACATCATCGACCCATTATGACATCATCGACCCATTATGACATCATCGCCCCATTATGACATCATCGACCCATTATGACATCATCGACCCATTATGACATCATCAAACCATTATGACATCATCGACCCATTATGACATCATCGACCCATTATGACATCATCAACCCATTATGACATCATCGACCCATTATGACATCATCGGCACATTATGACATCATCGGCCAATTATGACATCATCGACCCATTATGACATCATCGGCCCATTATGATATCATCGACCCATTATGACATCATCGACCCATTATGACATCATCGACCTATTATGACATCATCGACCCATTATGACATCATCGGCCCATTATGACATCATCGACCCATTATGACATCATCGACTCATTATGACATCATCGGCCCATTATGACATCATCGACCCATTATGACATCATCGGCCCATTATGACATCATCGACCCATTATGACATCATCGGCCAATTATGACATCATCGACCCATTATGACATCATCGACCCATTATGACATCATCGACCCATTATGACATCATCGCCCCATTATGACATCATCGACCCATTATGACATCATCGATCCATTATGAAATCATCAAACCATTATGACATCATCGGCCCATTATGACATCATCGACCCATTATGACATCATCGACCCATTATGACATCATCGGCCCATTATGACATCATCGGCCCATTATGACATCATCGACCCATTATGACATCATCGGCCAATTATGACATCATCGACCCATTATGACATCATCGACCGATTATGACATCATCGACCCATTATGACATCATCGACCCATTATGACTTCATCGACCGATTATGACATCATCGACCCATTATGACATCATCGACCCATTATGACATCATCGGCCCATTATGACATCATCGACCCATTATGACATCATCGACCCATTATGACATCATCGGCCCTTTATGACATCACCATCCCATTATGACATCATCAGCCCATTATGACATCATCGACCCATTATGACATCATCAGCCCATTATGACATCATCGGCCCATGATGACATCATCGACCCATGATGACATCATCGACCCATTATGACATCATCGACCCATTATGACATCATCGGCCCATTATGACATCATCGACCCATAATGACATCATCGACCCATTATGACATCATCGACCCATTATGACATCATCGCCCCATTATGACATCATCGACCCATTATGACATCATCGACCCATTATGACATCATCCAACCATTATGACATCATCGTCCCATTATGACATCATCGACCCATTATGACATCATCGACCCATTATGACATCATCGGCCCATTATGACATCATCGACCCATTATGACATCATCGACCCATTATGACATCATCAACCCATTATGACATCATCGACCCATTATGACATCATCGGCACATTATGACATCATCGGCCAATTATGACATCATCGACCCATTATGACATCATCGGCCCATTATGATATCATCGACCCATTATGACATCATCGACCCATTATGACATCATCGACCTATTATGACATCATCGACCCATTATGACATGATCGGCCCATTATGACATCATCGACCCATTATGACATCATCGACTCATTATGACATCATCGGCCCATTATGACATCATCGACCCATTATGACATCATCGGCCCATTATGACATCATCGACCCATTATGACATCATCGGCCAATTATGATATCATCGACCCATTATGACATCATCGGCCCATTATGACATCATCGGCCATTTATGACATCATCAACCTATTATGACATCATCGGCCCATTACGACATCATCGACCCATTATGACATCATCGGCCTATTATGACATCATCGACCCATTATGACATCATCGACCCATTATGACATCATCGGCCTATTATGACATCATCGACCCATTATGACATCATCGACCCATTATGACATCATCGGCCCATTATGACATCATCGACCCATTATGACATCATCGACTCATTATGACATCATCGGCCCATTATGACATCATCGGCCCATTATGACATCATCGGCCCATTATGACATCATCGACCCATTATGACATCATCGACCCATTATGACATCATCGGCCCATTATGACATCATCGACCAATTATGACATAATCGGGCCCATTATGACATCATCGGCCCATTATGACATCATCGGCACATTATGACATCATCGGCCAATTATGACATCATCGACCCATTATGACATCATCGGCCCATTATGACATCATCGACCCATTATGACATCATCGATTCATTATGACATCATCGGCCCATTATGACATCATCGACCCATTATGACATCATCGGCCCATTATGACATCATCGACCCATTATGCCATCATCGACCCATTATGACATCATCGGCCCATTATGACATCATCGACCAATTATGACATCATCGGCCCACTATGACATCATCGACCCATTATGACATCATCAGCCCATAATGACATCATCGACCCATTATGACATCATCGACCCATTATGACATCATCGGCCAATTATGACATCATCGGCCCATTATGACATCATCGGCCAATTATGACATCATCGACCCATTATGACATCATCGACCCATTATGACATCATCGGCCCATTATGACATCATCGACCCATTATGACATCATCGACCGATTATGACATCATCGACCCATTATGACATCATCGGCCCATTATGACATCATCGACCCATTATGACATCATCGACCGATTATGACATCATCGACCCATTATGACATCATCGACCCATTATGACATCATCGACCCATTATGACATCATCGGCCCATTATGACATCATCGACCCATTATGACATCATCGGCCCTTTATGACATCATCGACCCATTATTACATCATCGACCCATTATGACATCATCAGCCCATTATGACATCATCGACCCATTATGACATCATCGACCCATTATGACATCATCGACCCATTATGACATCATCGACCCATTATGACATCATCGGCCCTTTATGACATCACCATCCCATTATGACATCATCAGCCCATTATGACATCATCGACCCATTATGACATCATCAGCCAATTATGACATCATCGGCCCATGATGACATCATCGACCCATGATGACATCATCGACCCATTATGACATCATCGACCCATTATGACATCATCGGCCCATTATGACATCATCGACCAAAATGACATCATCGACCCATTATGACATCATCGACCCATTATGACATCATCGCCCCATTATGACATCATCGACCCATTATGACATCATCGACCCATTATGACATCATCCAACCATTATGACATCATCGTCCCATTATGACATCATCGACCCATTATGACATCATCGACCCATTATGACATCATCGGCCCATTATGACATCATCGACCCATTATGACATCATCGACCCATTATGACATCATCAACCCATTATGACATCATCGACCCATTATGACATCATCGGCACATTATGACATCATCGGCCAATTATGATATCATCGACCCATTATGACATCATCGACCCATTATGACATCATCGACCTATTATGACATCATCGACCCATTATGACATCATCGGCCCATTATGACATCATCGACCCATTATGACATCATCGACTCATTATGACATCATCGGCCCATTATGACATCATCGACCCATTATGACATCATCGGCCCATTATGACATCATCGACCCATTATGACATCATCGGCCAATTATGATATCATCGACCCATTATGACATCATCGGCCCATTATGACATCATCGGCCATTTATGACATCATCGACCTATTATGACATCATCGGCCCATTACGACATCATCGACCCATTATGACATCATCGGCCTATTATGACATCATCGACCCATTATGACATCATCGACCCATTGTGACATCATCGGCCTATTATGACATCATCGACCCATTATGACATCATCGACTTATTATGACATCATCGGCCCATTATGACATCATCGACCCATTATGACATCATCGACTCATTATGACATCATCGGCCCATTATGACATCATCGACCCATTATGACATCATCGGCCCATTATGACATCATCGACCCATTATGACATCATCGACCCATTATGACATCATCGGCCCATTATGACATCATCGACCAATTATGACATAATCGGGCCCATTATGACATCATCGGCCCATTATGACATCATCGACCCATTATGACATCATCAACCCATTATGACATCATCGACCCATCATGACATCATCGGCACATTATGACATCACCGGCCAATTATGACATCATCGACCCATTATGACATCATCGGCCCATTATGACATCATCGACCCATTATGACATCATCGATTCATTATGACATCATCGGCCCATTATGACATCATCGACCCATTATGACATCATCGGCCCATTATGACATCATCGACCCATTATGCCATCATCGACCCATTATGACATCATCGGCCCATTATGACATCATCGACCAATTATGACATCATCGGCCCACTATGACATCATCGACCCATTATGACATCATCAGCCCATAATGACATCATCGACCCATTATGACATCATCGACCCATTATGACATCATCGGCCAATTATGACATCATCGGCCCATTATGACATCATCGGCCAATTATGACATCATCGACCCATTATGACATCATCGACCCATTATGACATCATCGGCCCATTATGACATCATCGACCCATTATGACATCATCGACCCATTATGACATCATCGACCCATTATGACATCATCGGCCCATTATGACATCATCGACCCATTATGACATCATCGACCGATTATGACATCATCGACCCATTATGACATCATCGACCCATTATGACATCATCGACCCATTATGACATCATCGGCCCATTATGACATCATCGACCCATTATGACATCATCGGCCCTTTATGACATCATCGACCCATTATTACATCATCGACCCATTATGACATCATCAGCCCATTATGACATCATCGACCCATTATGACATCATCGACCCATTATGACATCATCGACCCATTATGACATCATCGACCCATTATGACATCATCGGCCCTTTATGACATCACCATCCCATTATGACATCATCAGCCCATTATGACATCATCGACCCATTATGACATCATCAGCCAATTATGACATCATCGGCCCATGATGACATCATCGACCCATGATGACATCATCGACCCATTATGACATCATCGACCCATTATGACATCATCGGCCCATTATGACATCATCGACCCATAATGACATCATCGACCCATTATGACATCATCGACCCATTATGACATCATCGCCCCATTATGACATCATCGACCCATTATGACATCATCGACCCATTATGACATCATCCAACCATTATGACATCATCGTCCCATTATGACATCATCGACCCATTATGACATCATCGACCCATTATGACATCATCGGCCCATTATGACATCATCGACCCATTATGACATCATCGACCCATTATGACATCATCAACCCATTATGACATCATCGACCCATTATGACATCATCGGCACATTATGACATCATCGGCCAATTATGACATCATCGACCCATTATGACATCATCGGCCCATTATGATATCATCGACCCATTATGACATCATCGACCCATTATGACATCATCGACCTATTATGACATCATCGACCCATTATGACATCATCGGCCCATTATGACATCATCGACCCATTATGACATCATCGACTCATTATGACATCATCGGCCCATTATGACATCATCGACCCATTATGACATCATCGGCCCATTATGACATCATCGACCCATTATGACATCATCGGCCAATTATGATATCATCGACCCATTATGACATCATCGGCCCATTATGACATCATCGGCCATTTATGACATCATCGACCTATTATGACATCATCGGCCCATTACGACATCATCGACCCATTATGACATCATCGGCCTATTATGACATCATCGACCCATTATGACATCATCGACCCATTATGACATCATCGGCCTATTATGACATCATCGACCCATTATGACATCATCGACCCATTATGACATCATCGGCCCATTATGACATCATCGACCCATTATGACATCATCGACTCATTATGACATCATCGGCCCATTATGACATCATCGACCCATTATGACATCATCGGCCCATTATGACATCATCGACCCATTATGACATCATCGACCCATTATGACATCATCGGCCCATTATGACATCATCGACCAATTATGACATAATCGGGCCCATTATGACATCATCGGCCCATTATGACATCATCGACCCATTATGACATCATCGGCCCATTATGACATCATCGATCCATTATGACATCATCGACCCATTATGACATCATCGACCCATTATGACATCATCGACCCATTATGACATCATCGGCCCATTATGACATCATCGACCCATTATGACATCATCGATTCATTATGACATCATCGGCCCATTATGACATCATCGACCCATTATGACATCATCGGCCCATTATGACATCATCGACCCATTATGCCATCATCGACCCATTATGACATCATCGGCCCATTATGACATCATCGACCAATTATGACATCATCGGCCCACTATGACATCATCGACCCATTATGACATCATCAGCCCATAATGACATCATCGACCCATTATGACATCATCGGCCCATTATGACATCATCGGCCCATTATGACATCATCGGCCCATTATGACATCATCGGCCAATTATGACATCATCGACCCATTATGACATCATCGACCCATTATGACATCATCGGCCCATTATGACATCATCGACCCATTATGACATCATCGACCCATTATGACATCATCGGCCCTTTATGACATCACCATCCCATTATGACATCATCGGCCCATTATGACATCATCGACCCATTATGACATCATCGGCCCATTATGACATCATCGGCCCATTATGACATTATCGGCCCATTATGACACCATCGACCCATTTTGACACCATCGACCCATTATGACATCATCGACCCATTATGACATAATTGACCCATTATGACATCATCAACCCATTATGACATCATCGGCCCATTATGACATCATCGGCCCATTATGACATCATCGACCCATTATGACATCTTCGGCCCATTATGACATCATCGGCCCATTATGACATCATTGAACCATTATGACATCATCGGCCTATTATGACATCATCGGCCCATTATGACATCATCGGCCCATTATGACATCATCGACCCATTATGACATCATCGACCCATTATGACATCATCGACCTATTATGACATCATCAACTCATTATGACATCATCGACCCATTATGACATCATCGGCCCATTATGACATCATCGACCCATTATGACATCATCGACCCATTATGACATCATCGACCTATTATGACATCATCGGCCCATTATGACATCATCGACCCATTATGACATCATCGACTCATTATGACATCATCGGCCCATTATGACATCATCGACCCATTATGACATCATCGGCCCATTATGACATCATCGACCCATTATGACATCATCGGCCAATTATGATATCATCGACCCATTATGACATCATCGGCCCATTATGACATCATCGGCCATTTATGACATCATCGACCTATTATGACATCATCGGCCCATTACGACATCATCGGCCTATTACGACATCATCGACCCATTATGACATCATCGGCCTATTATGACATCATCGACCCATTATGACATCATAGACCCATTATGACATCATCGGCCTATTATGACATCATCGACCCATTATGACATCATCGACCCATTATGACATCATCGGCCCATTATGACATCATCGACCCATTATGACATCATCGACCCATTATGACATCATCGACCCATTATGACATCATCGACCCATTATGACATCATCGGCCCGTTATGACATCATCGACCCATTATGACATCATCGATTCATTATGACATCATCGGCCCATTATGACATCATCGACCAATTATGACATAATCGAGCCCATTATGACATCATCGACCCATTATGACATCATCGGCCCATTATGACATCATCGACCCATTATGACATCATCGGCCCATTATGACATCATCGATCCATTATGACATCATCGACCCATTATGACATCATCGACCCATTATGACATCATCGACCCATTATGACATCATCGGCCCATTATGACATCATCGACTCATTATGACATCATCGATTCATTATGACATCATCGGCCCATTATGACATCATCGACCCATTATGACATCATCGGCCCATTATGACATCATCGACCCATTATGCCATCATCGACCCATTATGACATCATCGGCCCATTATGACATCATCGACCAATTATGACATCATCGGCCCACTATGACATCATCGACCCATTATGACATCATCGGCCCATAATGACATCATCGACCCATTATGACATCATCGGCCCATTATGACATCATCGGCCCATTATGACATCATCGGCCCATTATGACATCATCGGCCAATTATGACATCATCGACCCATTATGACATCATCGACCCATTATGACATCATCGGCCCATTATGACATCATCGACCCATTATGACATCATCGACCCATTATGACATCATCGACCCATTATGACATCATCGGCCCTTTATGACATCACCATCCCATTATGACATCATCGGCCCATTATGACATCATCGACCCATTATGACATCATCGGCCCATTATGACATCATCGGCCCATTATGACATTATCGGCCCATTATGACACCATCGACTCATTTTGACACCATCGACCCATTATGACATCATCGACCCATTATGACATCATCGACCCATTATGACATCATCGGCCCATTATGACATCATCGACCCATTATGACATCATCGGCCCATTATGACATCATCGGCCCATGATGACATCATCGACCCATTATGACATCATCGACCCATTATGACATCATCGGCCCATTATGACATCATCGACCCATTATGACATCATCGACCCATTATGACATCATCGACCCATTATGACATCATCGGCCCATTATGACATCATCGACCCATTATGACATCATCGACCCATTATGAAATCATCAAACCATTATGACATCATCGGCCCATTATGACATCATCGACCCATTATGACATCATCGACCCATTATGACATCATCGGCCCATTATGACATCATCGGCCCATTATGACATCATCGACCCATTATGACATCATCGGCCCATTATGACATCATCGGCCCATTATGACATCATCGGCCCATTATGACATCATCGACCCATTATGACATCATCGGCCAATTATGACATCATCGACCCATTATGACATCATCGACCGATTATGACATCATCGACCCATTATGACATCATCGACCCATTATGACATCATCGACCGATTATGACATCATCGACCCATTATGACATCATCGACCCATTATGACATCATCGACCCATTATGACATCATCGGCCCATTATGACATCATCGACCCATTATGACATCATCGGCCCTTTATGACATCATCGACCCATTATTACATCATCGACCCATTATGACATCATCAGCCCATTATGACATCATCGACCCATTATGACATCATCGACCCATTATGACATCATCGACCCATTATGACATCATCGACCCATTATGACATCATCGGCCCTTTATGACATCACCATCCCATTATGACATCATCAGCCCATTATGACATCATCGACCCATTATGACATCATCGGCCCATTATGACATCATCGGCCCATGATGACATCATCGACCCATGATGACATCATCGACCCATTATGACATCATCGACCCATTATGACATCATCGGCCCATTATGACATCATCGACCCATAATGACATCATCGACCCATTATGACATCATCGACCCATTATGACATCATCGCCCCATTATGACATCATCGACCCATTATGACATCATCGACCCATTATGACATCATCAACCCATTATGACATCATCGACCCATTATGACATCATCGGCACATTATGACATCATCGGCCAATTATGACATCATCGACCCATTATGACATCATCGGCCCATTATGATATCATCGACCCATTATGACATCATCGACCCATTATGACATCATCGGCCCATTATGATATCATCGACCCATTATGACATCATCGACCCATTATGACATCATCGACCTATTATGACATCATCGACCCATTATGACATCATCGGCCCATTATGACATCATCGACCCATTATGACATCATCGACTCATTATGACATCATCGGCCCATTATGACATCATCGACCCATTATGACATCATCGGCCCATTATGACATCATCGACCCATTATGACATCATCGGCCAATTATGACATCATCGACCCATTATGACATCATCGACCCATTATGACATCATCGGCCCATTATGACATCATCAGCCCATTATGACATCATCGACCCATTATGACATCATCGGCCAATTATGACATCATCGACCCATTATGACATCATCGCCCCATTATGACATCATCGGCCCATTATGACATCATCGACCCATTATGACATCATCGACCGATTATGACATCATCGACCCATTATGACATCATCGACCCATTATGACATCATCGACCCATTATGACATCATCGGCCCATTATGACATAATCGACCCATTATGACATCATCGACCCATTAAGACATCATCGGCCCATTATGACATCATCGACCCATTATGACATCATCGGCCCTTTATGACATCATCGACCCATTATTACATCATCGACCCATTATGACATCATCAGCCCATTATGACATCATCGACCCATTATGACATCATCGACCCATTATGACATCATCGACCCATTATGACATCATCGACCCATTATGACATCATCGGCCCTTTATGACATCACCATCCCATTATGACATCATCAGCCCATTATGACATCATCGACCCATTATGACATCATCAGCCCATTATGACATCATCGGCCCATGATGACATCATCGACCCATGATGACATCATCGACCCATTATGACATCATCGACCCATTATGACATCATCGGCCCATTATGACATCATCGACCCATAATGACATCATCGACCCATTATGACATCATCGACCCATTATGACATCATCGCCCCATTATGACATCATCGACCCATTATGACATCATCGACCCATTATGACATCATCCAACCATTATGACATCATCGTCCCATTATGACATCATCGACCCATTATGACATCATCGACCCATTATGACATCATCGGCCCATTATGACATCATCGACCCATTATGACATCATCGGCACATTATGACATCATCGGCCAATTATGACATCATCGACCCATTATGACATCATCGGCCCATTATGATATCATCGACCCATTATGACATCATCGACCCATTATGACATCATCGACCTATTATGACATCATCGACCCATTATGACATCATCGGCCCATTATGACATCATCGACCCATTATGACATCATCGACTCATTATGACATCATCGGCCCATTATGACATCATCGACCCATTATGACATCATCGGCCCATTATGACATCATCGACCCATTATGACATCATCGGCCAATTATGATATCATCGACCCATTATGACATCATCGGCCCATTATGACATCATCGGCCATTTATGACATCATCGACCTATTATGACATCATCGGCCCATTACGACATCATCGACCCATTATGACATCATCGGCCTATTATGACATCATCGACCCATTATGACATCATCGACCCATTATGACATCATCGGCCTATTATGACATCATCGACCCATTATGACATCATCGACCCATTATGACATCATCGGCCCATTATGACATCATCGACCCATTATGACATCATCGACTCATTATGACATCATCGGCCCATTATGACATCATCGACCCATTATGACATCATCGGCCCATTATGACATCATCGACCCATTATGACATCATCGACCCATTATGACATCATCGGCCCATTATGACATCATCGACCAATTATGACATAATCGGGCCCATTATGACATCATCGGCCCATTATGACATCATCGACCCATTATGACATCATCGACCCATTATAACATCATCGGCCTATTATGACATCATCGACCCATTATGACATCATCGACCCATTATGACATCATCGGCCTATTATGACATCATCGACCCATTATGACATCATCGACCCATTATGACATCATCGGCCCATTATGACATCATCGACCCATTATGACATCATCGACTCATTATGACATCATCGGCCCATTATGACATCATCGACCCGTTATGACATCATCGGCCCATTATGACATCATCGACCCATTATGACATCATCGACCCATTATGACATCATCGGCCCATTATGACATCATCGACCAATTATGACATAATCGGGCCCATTATGACATCATCGAGCCATTATGACATCATCGGCCCATTATGACATCATCGACCCATTATGACATCATCGGCCCATTATGACATCATCGATCCATTATGACATCATCGACCCATTATGACATCATCGACCCATTATGACATCATCGACCCATTATGACATCATCGGCCCATTATGACATCATCGACTCATTATGACATCATCGATTCATTATGACATCATCGGCCCATTATGACATCATCGACCCATTATGACATCATCGGCCCATTATGACATCATCGACCCATTATGCCATCATCGACCCATTATGACATCATCGGCCCATTATGACATCATCGACCAATTATGACATCATCGGCCCACTATGACATCATCGACCCATTATGACATCATCAGCCCATAATGACATCATCGACCCATTATGACATCATCGGCCCATTATGACATCATCGGCCCATTATGACATCATCGGCCCATTATGACATCATCGGCCAATTATGACATCATCGACCCATTATGACATCATCGACCCATTATGACATCATCGGCCCATTATGACATCATCGACCCATTATGACATCATCGACCCATTATGACATCATCGACCCATTATGACATCATCGGCCCTTTATGACATCACCATCCCATTATGACATCATCGGCCCATTATGACATCATCGACCCTTTATGACATCATCGGCCCATTATGACATCATCGGCCCATTATGACATTATCGGCCCATTATGACACCATCGACCCATTCTGACACCATCGACCCATTATGACATCATCGACCCATTATGACATCATCGACCCATTATGACATCATCGGCCCATTATGACATCATCGACCCATTATGACATCATCGGCCCATTATGACATCATCGGCCCATTATGACATCATTGACCCATTATGACATCATCGGCCCATTATGACATCATCGGCCCATGATGACATCATCGACCCATTATGACATCATCGACCCATTATGACATCATCGGCCCATTATGACATCATCGACCCATTATGACATCATCGACCCATTATGACATCATCGACCCATTATGACATCATCGCCCCATTATGACATCATCGACCCATTATGACATCATCGACCCATTATGAAATCATCAAACCATTATGACATCATCGGCCCATTATGACATCATCGACCCATTATGACATCATCGACCCATTATGACATCATCGGCCCATTATGACATCATCGGCCCATTATGACATCATCGACCCATTATGACATCATCGGCCAATTATGACATCATCGACCCATTATGACATCATCGACCGATTATGACATCATCGACCCATTATGACATCATCGACCCATTATGACATCATCGACCGATTATGACATCATCGACCCATTATGACATCATCGACCCATTATGACATCATCGACCCATTATGACATCATCGGCCCATTATGACATCATCGACCCATTATGACATCATCGGCCCTTTATGACATCATCGACCCATTATTACATCATCGACCCATTATGACATCATCAGCCCATTATGACATCATCGACCCATTATGACATCATCGACCCATTATGACATCATCGACCCATTATGACATCATCGACCCATTATGACATCATCGGCCCTTTATGACATCACCATCCCATTATGACATCATCAGCCCATTATGACATCATCGACCCATTATGACATCATCGGCCCATTATGACATCATCGACCCATTATGACATCATCGACCCATTATGACATCATCGACCCATTATGACATCATCGACCCATTATGACATCATCGGCCCTTTATGACATCACCATCCCATTATGACATCATCAGCCCATTATGACATCATCGACCCATTATGACATCATCGGCCCATTATGACATCATCGGCCCATGATGACATCATCGACCCATGATGACATCATTGACCCATTATGACATCATCGACCCATTATGACATCATCGGCCCATTATGACATCATCGACCCATAATGACATCATCGACCCATTATGACATCATCGACCCATTATGACATCATCAAACCATTATGACATCATCGACCCATTATGACATCATCGACCCATTATGACATCATCAACCCATTATGACATCATCGACCCATTATGACATCATCGGCACATTATGACATCATCGGCCAATTATGACATCATCGACCCATTATGACATCATCGGCCCATTATGATATCATCGACCCATTATGACATCATCGACCCATTATGACATCATCGACCTATTATGACATCATCGACCCATTATGACATCATCGGCCCATTATGACATCATCGACCCATTATGACATCATCGACTCATTATGACATCATCGGCCCATTATGACATCATCGACCCATTATGACATCATCGGCCCATTATGACATCATCGACCCATTATGACATCATCGGCCAATTATGACATCATCGACCCATTATGACATCATCGACCCATTATGACATCATCGGCCCATTATGACATCATCGGCCCATTATGACATCATCGACCCATTATGACATCATCGGCCAATTATGACATCATCGACCCATTATGACATCATCGACCCATTATGACATCATCGGCCCATTATGACATCATCGACCCATTATGACATCATCGACCGATTATGACATCATCGACCCATTGTGACATCATCGACCCATTATGACATCATCGACCCATTATGACATCATCGGCCCATTATGACATCATCGACCCATTATGACATCATCGGCCCTTTATGACATCATCGACCCATTATTACATCATCGACCCATTATGACATCATCGGCCCATTATGACATCATCGACCCATTATGACATCATCGGCCCTTTATGACATCACCATCCCATTATGACATCATCAGCCCATTATGACATCATCGAGCCATTATGACATCATCAGCCCATTATGACATCATCGGCCCATGATGACATCATCGACCCATGATGACATCATCGACCCATTATGACATTATCGACCCATTATGACATCATCGGCCCATTATGACATCATCGACCCATTATGACATCATCGGTCCATTATGACATCATCGACCAATTATGACATAATCGGGCCCATTATGACATCATCGACCCATTATGACATCATCGGCCCATTATGACATCATCGACCCATTATGACATCATCGGCCCATTATGACATCATCGATCCATTATGACATCATCGACCCATTATGACATCATCGACCCATTATGACATCATCGACCCATTATGACATCATCGGCCCATTATGACATCATCGACCCATTATGACATAATCGATTCATTATGACATCATCGGCCCATTATGACATCATCGACCCATTATGACATCATCGACCTATTATGACATAATCGACCCATTATGACATCATCGACCCATTATGACATCATCGGCCCAATATGACATCATCGACCCATTATGACATCATCGACCCATTATGACATCATCGACCCATTATGACATCATCGCCCCATTATGACATCATCGACCCATTATGACATCATCGACCCATTATGACATCATCAAACCATTATGACATCATCGTCCCATTATGACATCATCGACCCATTATGACATCATGGGCCCATTATGACATCATCGGCCCATTATGACATCATCGGCCCTTTAAGACATCATCCACCCATTATGACATCATCGGACCATTATAACATCATCGACCCATTATGACATCATCGGCCAATTATGACATCATCGACCCATTATGACATCATCGGCCCATTATGACATCATCGGCCTATTATGACATCATCGACCCATTATGACATCATCGACCTATTATGACATAATCGACCCATTATGACATCATCGGCCCATTATGACATCATCGACCCATTATGACATCATCGACTCATTATGACATCATCGGCCCATTATGACATCATCGACCCATTATGACATCATCGGCCCATTATGACATCATCGACCCATTATGACATCATCGGCCAATTATGATATCATCGACCCATTATGACATCATCGGCCCATTATGACATCATCGGCCATTTATGACATCATCGACCTATTATGACATCATCGGCCCATTACGACATCATCGGCCTATTATGACATCATCGACCCATTATGACATCATCGGCCTATTATGACATCATCGACCCATTATGACATCATCGACCCATTATGACATCATCGGCCTATTATGACATCATCGACCCATTATGACATCATCGACCCATTATGACATCATCGGCCCATTATGACATCATCGACCCATTATGACATCATCGACTCATTATGACATCATCGGCCCATTATGACATCATCGACCCATTATGACATCATCGGCCCATTATGACATCATCGACCCGTTATGACATCATCGACCCATTATGACATCATCGGCCAATTATGACATCATCGACCAATTATGACATAATCGGGCCCATTATGACATCATCGACCCATTATGACATCATCGGCCCATTATGACATCATCGACCCATTATGACATCATCGACCCATTATGACACCATCAACCCATTATGACATCATCGGCCCATTATGACATCATCAACCCATTATGACATCATCGACCCATTATGAAATCATCGACCCATTATGATCATCATCAACCCATTATGACATCATCGGCCCATTATGACATCATCGATCCATTATGACATTATCGGCCTATTATGACATCATCGACCCATTATGACATCATCGACCCATTATGACATCATCGGTCCATTATGACATCATCGACCCATTATGACATCATCGGCCCATTATGATATCATCGACCCATTATGACATCATCGACCTATTATGACATCATTGGCCCATTATGACATCATCGGCCCATTATGACATCATCGACCCATTATGACATCATCGACTCATTATGACATCATCAACCTATTATGACATCATCGGCCCATTATGACATCATCGACCCATTATGACATCATCGACCCATTATGACATCATCGACCCATTAGGACATCACCGGCCCTTTATGACATCACCGGCCCATTATGACATCACCGGCCCATTATGACATCATCGACCCATTATGACATCATCGACCCATTATGACATCACCGGCCCATTATGACATCATCGACCCATTATGACATCATCGACCGATTATGACATCATCGACCCATTATGACATCATCGACCCATTATGACATCATCGACCCATTATGACATCATCGGCCCATTATGACATCATCGGCCCATTATGACATCATCGGCCCTTTATGACATCATCGACCCATTATGACATCATCGACCCATTATGACATCATCGGCCCATTATGACATCATCGACCCATTATGACATCATCGACCCATTATGACATCATCGACCCATTATGACATCATCGACCCATTATGACATCATCGGCCCTTTATGACATCACCATCCCATTATGACATCATCGACCCATTATGACATCATCGGCCCATTATGACATCATCGACCCATTATGACATCATCGACCCATGATGACATCATCGACCCATTATGACATCATCGACCCATTATGACATCATCGGCCCATTATGACATCATCGACCCATTATGACATCATCGACCCATTATGACATCATCAAACCATTATGACATCATCGTCCCATTATGACATCATCGACCGATTATGACATCATCGACCCATTATGACATCATCGGCCCATTATGACATCATCGGCCCTTTAAGACATCATCCACCCATTATGATATCATCGGACCATTATGACATCATCGACCCATTATGACATCATCGGCCAAATATGACATCATCGACCCATTATGACATCATCGGCCCATTATGACATCATCGACCCATTATGACATCATCGGCCCATTATGACATCATCGGCCCATTATGACATCATCGACCCATTATGACATCATCGGCCCATTATGACATCATCGGCCCATTATGACATCATCGACCCATTATGACATCATCGACCCATTATGACATCATCGGCCCATTATGACATCATCGACCCATTATGACATCATCGGCCCTTTATGACACCATCGACCCATTATGACATCATCAACCCATTATGACATCATCGGCCCATTATGACATCATCGACCCATTATGACATCATCGGCCCTTTATGACATCACCATCCCATTATGACATCATCGGCCCATTATGACATCATCGGCCCATTATGACATCATCGACCCATTATGACATCATCGGCCCTTTATGACATCATCGACCCATTATGACATCATCGACCCATTATGACATCATCGGCCCATTATGACATCATCGACCCATTATGACATCATCGACCCATTATGACATCATCGACCCATTATGACATCATCGACCCATTATGACATCATCGGCCCTTTATGACATCACCATCCCATTATGACATCATCGGCCCATTATGACATCATCGACCCATTATGACATCATCGGCCCATTATGACATAATCGGCCCATGATGACATCATCGACCCATGATGACATCATCGACCCATTATGACATCATCGACCCATTATGACATCATCGACCCATTATGACATCATCGCCCCATTATGACATCATCGACCCATTATGACATCATCGACCCATTATGACATCATCGGCCCATTATGACATCATCGACCCATTATGACATCATCGGGCCTTTATGACGTCATCGACCCATTATGACATCATCGACCCATTATGACATCATCGGCCCATTATGACATCATCGACCCATTATGACATCATCGACCCATTATGACATCATCGACCCATTATGACATCATCGACCCATTATGACATCATCGGCCCTTTATGACATCACCATCCCATTATGACATCATCGGCCCATTATGACATCATCGGCCCATTATGACATCATCGGCCCATGATGACATCATCGACCCATGATGACATCATCGACCCATTATGACCTCATCGACCCATTATGACATCATCGGCCCATTATGACATCATCGACCCATTATGACATCATCGACCCATTATGACATCATCGACCCATTATGACATCATCAAACCATTATGACATCATCGTCCCATTATGACATCATCGACCCATTATGACATCATCGACCCATTAAGACATCATGGGCCCATTATAACATCATCGGCCCATTATGACATCATCGGCCCTTTAAGACATCATCCACCCATTATGACATCATCGGACCATTATGACATCATCGACCCATTATGACATCATCGGCCAAATATGACATCATCGACCCATTATGACATCATCGGCCCATTATGACATCATCGGCCCATTATGACATCATCGACCCATTATGACATCATCGACCCATTATGACATCATCGGCCCATTATGACATCATCGACCCATTATGACATCATCGGCCTATTATGACATCATCGACCCATTATGACATCATCGACCCATTATGACATCATCGGCCCATTATGACATCATCGACCCATTATGACATCATCGACTCATTATGACATCATCGGCCCATTATGACATCATCGACCCATTATGACATCATCGGCCCATTATGACATCATCGACCCGTTATGACATCATCGACCCATTATGACATCATCGGCCAATTATGACATCATCGACCAATTATGACATAATCGGGCCCATTATGACATCATCGACCCATTATGACATCATCGGCCCATTATGACATCATCGACCCATTATGACATCATCGACCCATTATGACACCATCAACCCATTATGACATCATCGGCCCATTATGACATCATCGACCCATTATGACATCATCGGCCCATTATGATATCATCGACCCATTATGACATCATCGACCTATTATGACATCATTGGCCCATTATGACATCATCGGCCCATTATGACATCATCGACCCATTATGACATCATCGACTCATTATGACATCATCAACCTATTATGACATCATCGGCCCATTATGACATCATCGACCCATTATGACATCATCGACCCATTATGACATCATCGACCCATTAGGACATCACCGGCCCTTTATGACATCACCGGCCCATTATGACATCACCGGCCCATTATGACATCATCGACCCATTATGACATCATCGACCCATTATGACATCACCGGCCCATTATGACATCATCGACCCATTATGACATCATCGACCGATTATGACATCATCGACCCATTATGACATCATCGACCCATTATGACATCATCGACCCATTATGACATCATCGGCCCATTATGACATCATCGGCCCATTATGACATCATCGGCCCTTTATGACATCATCGACCCATTATGACATCATCGACCCATTATGACATCATCGGCCCATTATGACATCATCGACCCATTATGACATCATCGACCCATTATGACATCATCGACCCATTATGACATCATCGACCCATTATGACATCATCGGCCCTTTATGACATCACCATCCCATTATGACATCATCGACCCATTATGACATCATCGGCCCATTATGACATCATCGACCCATTATGACATCATCGACCCATTATGACATCATCGACCCATGATGACATCATCGACCCATTATGACATCATCGACCCATTATGACATCATCGGCCCATTATGACATCATCGACCCATTATGACATCATCGACCCATTATGACATCATCGACCCATTATGACATCATCAAACCATTATGACATCATCGTCCCATTATGACATCATCGACCGATTATGACATCATCGACCCATTATAACATCATCGGCCCATTATGACATCATCGGCCCTTTAAGACATCATCCACCCATTATGACATCATCGGCCAATTATGACATCATCGACCCATTATGACATCATCGGCCCATTATGACATCATCGGTCCATTATGACATCATCGACCCATTATGACATCATCGGCCCATTATGATATCATCGACCCATTATGACATCATCGACCTATTATGACATCATTGGCCCATTATGACATCATCGGCCCATTATGACATCATCGACCCATTATGACATCATCGACTCATTATGACATCATCAACCTATTATGACATCATCGGCCCATTATGACATCATCGACCCATTATGACATCATCGACCCATTATGACATCATCGACCCATTAGGACATCACCGGCCCTTCATGACATCACCGGCCCATTATGACATCACCGGCCCATTATGACATCATCGACCCATTATGACATCATCGACCCATTATGACATCACCGGCCCATTATGACATCATCGACCCATTATGACATCATCGACCGATTATGACATCATCGACCCATTATGACATCATCGACCCATTATGACATCATCGACCCATTATGACATCATCGGCCCATTATGACATCATCGGCCCATTATGACATCATCGGCCCTTTATGACATCATCGACCCATTATGACATCATCGACCCATTATGACATCATCGGCCCATTATGACATCATCGACCCATTATGACATCATCGACCCATTATGACATCATCGACCCATTATGACATCATCGGCCCTTTATGACATCACCATCCCATTATGACATCATCGACCCATTATGACATCATCGGCCCATTATGACATCATCGACCCATTATGACATCATCGACCCATGATGACATCATCGACCCATTATGACATCATCGACCCATTATGACATCATCGGCCCATTATGACATCATCGACTCATTATGACATCATCAACCTATTATGACATCATCGGCCCATTATGACATCATCGACCCATTATGACATCATCGACCCATTATGACATCATCGACCCATTAGGACATCACCGGCCCTTCATGACATCACCGGCCCATTATGACATCACCGGCCCATTATGACATCATCGACCCATTATGACATCATCGACCCATTATGACATCACCGGCCCATTATGACATCATCGACCCATTATGACATCATCGACCGATTATGACATCATCGACCCATTATGACATCATCGACCCATTATGACATCATCGACCCATTATGACATCATCGGCCCATTATGACACCATCGGCCCATTATGACATCATCGGCCCTTTATGACATCATCGACCCATTATGACATCATCGACCCATTATGACATCATCGGCCCATTATGACATCATCGACCCATTATGACATCATCGACCCATTATGACATCATCGACCCATTATGACATCATCGGCCCTTTATGACATCACCATCCCATTATGACATCATCGACCCATTATGACATCATCGGCCCATTATGATATCATCGACCCATTATGACATCATCGACCCATGATGACATCATCGACCCATTATGACATCATCGACCCATTATGACATCATCGGCCCATTATGACATCATCGACCCATTATGACATCATCGACCCATTATGACATCATCGACCCATTATGACATCATCAAACCATTATGACATCATCGTCCCATTATGACATCATCGACCGATTATGACATCATCGACCCATTATGACATCATCGGCCCATTATGACATCATCGGCCCTTTAAGACATCATCCACCCATTATGACATCATCGGCCAATTATGACATCATCGACCCATTATGACATCATCGGCCCATTATGACATCATCGGCCTATTATGACATCATCGACCCATTATGACATCATCGACCTATTATGACATAATCGACCCATTATGACATCATCGGCCCATTATGACATCATCGACCCATTATGACATCATCGACTCATTATGACATCATCGGCCCATTATGACATCATCGACCCATTATGACATCATCGGCCCATTATGCCATCATCGACCCATTATGACATCATCGGCCAATTATGATATCATCGACCCATTATGACATCATCGGCCCATTATGACATCATCGGCCATTTATGACATCATCGACCTATTATGACATCATCGGCCCATTACGACATCATCGGCCTATTATGACATCATCGACCCATTATGACATCATCGGCCTATTATGACATCATCGACCCATTATGACATCATCGACCCATTATGACATCATCGGCCTATTATGACATCATCGACCCATTATGACATCATCGACCCATTATGACATCATCGGCCCATTATGACATCATCGACCCATTATGACATCATCGACTCATTATGACATCATCGGCCCATTATGACATCATCGACCCATTATGACATCATCGGCCCATTATGACATCATCGACCCGTTATGACATCATCGACCCATTATGACATCATCGGCCAATTATGACATCATCGACCAATTATGACATAATCGGGCCCATTATGACATCATCGACCCATTATGACATCATCGGCCCATTATGACATCATCGACCCATTATGACATCATCGACCCATTATGACACCATCAACCCATTATGACATCATCGGCCCATTATGACATCATCGACCCATTATGACATCATCGACCCATTATGAAATCATCGACCCATTATGATCATCATCAACCCATTATGACATCATCGGCCCATTATGACATCATCGATCCATTATGACATTATCGGCCTATTATGACATCATCGACCCATTATGACATCATCGACCCATTATGACATCATCGGTCCATTATGACATCATCGACCCATTATGACATCATCGGCCCATTATGATATCATCGACCCATTATGACATCATCGACCTATTATGACATCATTGGCCCATTATGACATCATCGGCCCATTATGACATCATCGACCCATTATGACATCATCGACTCATTATGACATCATCAACCTATTATGACATCATCGGCCCATTATGACATCATCGACCCATTATGACATCATCGACCCATTATGACATCATCGACCCATTAGGACATCACCGGCCCTTTATGACATCACCGGCCCATTATGACATCACCGGCCCATTATGACATCATCGACCCATTATGACATCACCGGCCCATTATGACATCATCGACCCATTATGACATCATCGACCGATTATGACATCATCGACCCATTATGACATCATCGACCCATTATGACATCATCGACCCATTATGACATCATCGGCCCATTATGACATCATCGGCCCATTATGACATCATCGGCCCTTTATGACATCATCGACCCATTATGACATCATCGACCCATTATGACATCATCGGCCCATTATGACATCATCGACCCATTATGACATCATCGACCCATTATGACATCATCGACCCATTATGACATCATCGACCCATTATGACATCATCGGCCCTTTATGACATCACCATCCCATTATGACATCATCGACCCATTATGACATCATCGGCCCATTATGACATCATCGACCCATTATGACATCATCGACCCATGATGACATCATCGACCCATTATGACATCATCGACCCATTATGACATCATCGGCCCATTATGACATCATCGACCCATTATGACATCATCGACCCATTATGACATCATCGACCCATTATGACATCATCAAACCATTATGACATCATCGTCCCATTATGACATCATCGACCGATTATGACATCATCGACCCATTATGACATCATCGGCCCATTATGACATCATCGGCCCTTTAAGACATCATCCACCCATTATGATATCATCGGACCATTATGACATCATCGACCCATTATGACATCATCGGCCAAATATGACATCATCGACCCATTATGACATCATCGGCCCATTATGACATCATCGGCCCATTATGACATCATCGACCCATTATGACATCATCGACCCATTATGACATCATCGACCCATTATGACATCATCGGCCCATTATGACATCATCGACCCATTATGACATCATCGGCCCTTTATGACACCATCGACCCATTATGACATCATCAACCCATTATGACATCATCGGCCCATTATGACATCATCGACCCATTATGACATCATCGGCCCTTTATGACATCACCATCCCATTATGACATCATCGGCCCATTATGACATCATCGGCCCATTATGACATCATCGACCCATTATGACATCATCGGCCCTTTAAGACATCATCCACCCATTATGATATCATCGGACCATTATGACATCATCGACCCATTATGACATCATCGGCCAAATATGACATCATCGACCCATTATGACATCATCGGCCCATTATGACATCATCGGCCCATTATGACATCATCGACCCATTATGACATCATCGACCCATTATGACATCATCGACCCATTATGACATCATCGGCCCATTATGACATCATCGACCCATTATGACATCATCGGCCCTTTATGACACCATCGACCCATTATGACATCATCAACCCATTATGACATCATCGGCCCATTATGACATCATCGACCCATTATGACATCATCGGCCCTTTATGACATCACCATCCCATTATGACATCATCGGCCCATTATGACATCATCGGCCCATTATGACATCATCGACCCATTATGACATCATCGGCCCTTTATGACATCATCGACCCATTATGACATCATCGACCCATTATGACATCATCGGCCCATTATGACATCATCGACCCATTATGACATCATCGACCCATTATGACATCATCGACCCATTATGACATCATCGACCCATTATGACATCATCGGCCCTTTATGACATCACCATCCCATTATGACATCATCGGCCCATTATGACATCATCGACCCATTATGACATCATCGGCCCATTATGACATCATCGGCCCATGATGACATCATCGACCCATGATGACATCATCGACCCATTATGACATCATCGACCCATTATGACATCATCGACCCATTATGACATCATCGACCCATTATGACATCATCGACCCATTATGACATCATCAACCCATTATGACATCATCGGCCCATTATGACATCATCGGCCCATTATGACATCATCGACCCATTATGACATCATCGGCCCTTTATGACATCATCGACCCATTATGACATCATCGACCCATTATGACATCATCGGCCCATTATGACATCATCGACCCATTATGACATCATCGACCCATTATGACATCATCGACCCATTATGACATCATCGACCCATTATGACATCATCGGCCCTTTATGACATCACCATCCCATTATGACATCATCGGCCCATTATGACATCATCGGCCCATTATGACATCATCGGCCCATGATGACATCATCGACCCATGATGACATCATCGACCCATTATGACCTCATCGACCCATTATGACATCATCGGCCCATTATGACATCATCGACCCATTATGACATCATCGACCCATTATGACATCATCGACCCATTATGACATCATCAAACCATTATGACATCATCGTCCCATTATGACATCATCGACCCATTAAGACATCATGGGCCCATTATAACATCATCGGCCCATTATGACATCATCGGCCCTTTAAGACATCATCCACCCATTATGACATCATCGGACCATTATGACATCATCGACCCATTATGACATCATCGGCCAAATATGACATCATCGACCCATTATGACATCATCGGCCCATTATGACATCATCGGCCCATTATGACATCATCGACCCATTATGACATCATCGACCCATTATGACATCATCGGCCCATTATGACATCATCGACCCATTATGACATCATCGGCCTATTATGACATCATCGACCCATTATGACATCATCGACCCATTATGACATCATCGGCCCATTATGACATCATCGACCCATTATGACATCATCGACTCATTATGACATCATCGGCCCATTATGACATCATCGACCCATTATGACATCATCGGCCCATTATGACATCATCGACCCGTTATGACATCATCGACCCATTATGACATCATCGGCCAATTATGACATCATCGACCAATTATGACATAATCGGGCCCATTATGACATCATCGACCCATTATGACATCATCGGCCCATTATGACATCATCGACCCATTATGACATCATCGACCCATTATGACATCATCGACCCATTATGAAATCATCGACCCATTATGATCATCATCAACCCATTATGACATCATCGGCCCATTATGACATCATCGATCCATTATGACATTATCGGCCTATTATGACATCATCGACCCATTATGACATCATCGACCCATTATGACATCATCGGTCCATTATGACATCATCGACCCATTATGACATCATCGGCCCATTATGATATCATCGACCCATTATGACATCATCGACCTATTATGACATCATTGGCCCATTATGACATCATCGGCCCATTATGACATCATCGACCCATTATGACATCATCGACTCATTATGACATCATCAACCTATTATGACATCATCGGCCCATTATGACATCATCGACCCATTATGACATCATCGACCCATTATGACATCATCGACCCATTAGGACATCACCGGCCCTTTATGACATCACCGGCCCATTATGACATCCCGGCCCATTATGACATCATCGACCCATTATGACATCATCGACCCATTATGACATCACCGGCCCATTATGACATCATCGACCCATTATGACATCATCGACCGATTATGACATCATCGACCCATTATGACATCATCGACCCATTATGACATCATCGACCCATTATGACATCATCGGCCCATTATGACATCATCGGCCCATTATGACATCATCGGCCCTTTATGACATCATCGACCCATTATGACATCATCGACCCATTATGACATCATCGGCCCATTATGACATCATCGACCCATTATGACATCATCGACCCATTATGACATCATCGACCCATTATGACATCATCGACCCATTATGACATCATCGGCCCTTTATGACATCACCATCCCATTATGACATCATCGACCCATTATGACATCATCGGCCCATTATGACATCATCGACCCATTATGACATCATCGACCCATGATGACATCATCGACCCATTATGACATCATCGACCCATTATGACATCATCGGCCCATTATGACATCATCGACCCATTATGACATCATCGACCCATTATGACATCATCGACCCATTATGACATCATCAAACCATTATGACATCATCGTCCCATTATGACATCATCGACCGATTATGACATCATCGACCCATTATGACATCATCGGCCCATTATGACATCATCGGCCCTTTAAGACATCATCCACCCATTATGACATCATCGGACCATTATGACATCATCGACCCATTATGACATCATCGGCCAAATATGACATCATCGACCCATTATGACATCATCGGCCCATTATGACATCATCGGCCCATTATGACATCATCGACCCATTATGACATCATCGACCCATTATGACATCATCGACCCATTATGACATCATCGGCCCATTATGACATCATCGACCCATTATGACATCATCGGCCCTTTATGACACCATCGACCCATTATGACATCATCAACCCATTATAACATCATCGGCCCATTATGACATCATCGACCCATTATGACATCATCGGCCCTTTATGACATCACCATCCCATTATGACATCATCGGCCCATTATGACATCATCGGCCCATTATGACATTATCGACCCATTATGACATCATCGGCCCTTTATGACATCATCGACCCATTATGACATCATCGACCCATTATGACATCATCGGCCCATTATGACATCATCGACCCATTATGACATCATCGACCCATTATGACATCATCGACCCATTATGACATCATCGACCCATTATGACATCATCGGCCCTTTATGACATCACCATCCCATTATGACATCATCGGCCCATTATGACATCATCGACCCATTATGACATCATCGGCCCATTATGACATCATCGGCCCATGATGACATCATCGACCCATGATGACATCATCGACCCATTATGACATCATCGACCCATTATGACATCATCGACCCATTATGACATCATCGCCCCATTATGACATCATCGACCCATTATGACATCGTCGACCCATTATGACATCATCAACCCATTATGACATCATCGGCCCATTATGACATCATCGACCCATTATGACATCATCGGCCCTTTATGACATCATCGACCCATTATGACATCATCGACCCATTATGACATCATCGGCCCATTATGACATCATCGACCCATTATGACATCATCGACCCATTATGACATCATCGACCCATTATGACATCATCGACCCATTATGACATCATCGGCCCTTTATGACATCACCATCCCATTATGACATCATCGGCCCATTATGACATCATCGGCCCATTATGACATCATCGGCCCATGATGACATCATCGACCCATGATGACATCATCGACCCATTATGACCTCATCGACCCATTATGACATCATCGGCCCATTATGACATCATCGACCCATTATGACATCATCGACCCATTATGACATCATCAAACCATTATGACATCATCGTCCCATTATGACATCATCGACCCATTATGACATCATCGACCCATTAAGACATCATGGGCCCATTATAACATCATCGGCCCATTATGACATCATCGGCCCTTTAAGACATCATCCACCCATTATGACATCATCGGACCATTATGACATCATCGACCCATTATGACATCATCGGCCAAATATGACATCATCGACCCATTATGACATCATCGGCCCATTATGACATCATCGGCCCATTATGACATCATCGACCCATTATGACATCATCGACCCATTATGACATCATCGACCCATTATGACATCATCGGCCCATTATGACATCATCGACCCATTATGACATCATCGGCCCTTTATGACATCATCGACCCATTATGACATCATCGACCCATTATGACATCATCGGCCCATTATGACATCATCGACCCATTATGACATCATCGGCCCTTTATGACATCACCATCCCATTATGACATCATCGGCCCATTATGACATCATCGGCCCATTATGACATCATCGACCCATTATGACATCATCGGCCCTTTATGACATCATCGACCCATTATGACATCATCGACCCATTATGACATCATCGGCCCATTATGACATCATCGACCCATTATGACATCATCAACCCATTATGACATCATCGACCCATTATGACATCATCGACCCATTATGACATCATCGGCCCTTTATGACATCACCATCCCATTATGACATCATCGGCCCATTATGACATCATCGACCCATTATGACATCATCGGCCCATTATGACATCATCGGCCCATGATGACATCATCGACCCATGATGACATCATCGACCCATTATGACATCATCGACCCATTATGACATCATCGGCCCATTATGACATCATCGACCCATTATGACATCATCGACCCATTATGACATCATCGACCCATTATGACATCATCGGCCCATTATGACATCATCGACCCATTATGACATCATCGACCCATTATGACATCATCGGCCCATTATGACATCATCGGCCTTTTATGACATCATCCTCCCATTATGGCATCATCGGACCATTATGACATCATCGACCCATTATGACATCATCGGCCATTTATGACATCATCGACCCATTATGACATCATCGGCCCATTATGACATCATCGACCCATTATGACATCATCGGCCCATTATGACATCATCGACCCATTATGACATCATCAGCCTATTATGACATCATCGACCCATTATGACATCATCGGCCCTTTATGACATCATCGACCCATTATGACATCATCGGCCCATTATGACATCATCGGCCCATTATGACATCATCGACCCATTATGACATCATCGACCCATTATGACATCATCGCCCCATTATGACATCATCGACCCATTATGACATCATCGACCCATTATGAAATCATCAAACCATTATGACATCATCGGCCCATTATGACATCATCGACCCATTATGACATCATCGACCCATTATGACATCATGGGCCCATTATGACATCATCGGCCCATTATGACATCATCGGCCTTTTAAGACATCATCCACCCATTATGACATCATCGACCCATTATGACATCATCGGCCAATTATGACATCATCGACCCATTATGACATCATCGGCCCATTATGACATCATCGACCCATTATGACATCATCAGCCTGTTATGACATCATCAGCCTGTTATGACATCATCGACCCATTATGACATCATCGGCCCATTTTGACATCATCGACCCATTATGACATCATCGGCCCATTATGACATCATCGACCCATTATGACATCATCGGCCCATTATGACATCATCGACCCATTATGACATCATCGACCCATTATGACATCATCGACCCATTATGACATCATCGGCCCATTATGACATCATCGACCCATTATGACATCATCGACCCATTATGACATCATCGACCCATTATGACATCATCGACCCATTATGACATCATCGGCACATTATGACATCATCGACCCATTATGACATCATCGACCCATTATGACATCATCGATTCATTATGACATCATCGGCCTATTATGACATCATCGACCCATTATGACATAATCGGCCCATTATGACATCATCGACCCATTATGACATCATCGACCCATTATGACATCATCGGCCCATTATGACATCATCGACCCATTATGACATCATCGGCCCATAATGACATCATCGACCCATTATGACATCATCGGCCCATTATGACATCATCGGCCCATTATGACATCATCGGCCCATGATGACATCATCGACCCATGATGACATCATCGACCCATTATGACATCATCGACCCATTATGACATCATCGGCCCATTATGACATCATCGACCCATTATGACATCATCGACCCATTATGACATCATCAAACCATTATGACATCATCGTCCCATTATGACATCATCGACCCATTATGACATCATCGACCCATTATGACATCATGGGCCCATTATAACATCATCGGCCCATTATGACATCATCGGGCTTTTAAGACATCATCCACCCATTATGACATCATCGGACCATTATGACATCATCGACCCATTATGACATCATCGGCCAAATATGACATCATCGACCCATTATGACATCATCGGCCCATTATGACATCATCGGCCCATTATGACATCATCGACCCATTATGACATCATCGACCCATTATGACATCATCGACCCATTATGACATCATCGGCCCATTATGACATCATCGACCCATTATGACATCATCGGCCCTTTATGACATCATCGACCCATTATGACATCATCGACCCATTATGACATCATCGGCCTATTATTACATCATCGACCCATTATGACATCATCGGCCCTTTATGACATCATCATCCCATTATGACATCATCGGCCCATTATGACATCATCGGCCCATTATGACATCATCGACCCATTATGACATCATCGGCCCTTTATGACATCATCGACCCATTATGACATCATCGACCCATTATGACATCATCGGCCCATTATGACATCATCGACCCATTATGACATCATCGACCCATTATGACATCATCGACCCATTATGACATCATCGACCCATTATGACATCATCGGCCCTTTATGACATCACCATCCCATTATGACATCATCGGCCCATTATGACATCATCGACCCATTATGACATCAACGGCCCATTATGACATCATCGGCCCATGATGACATCATCGACCCATGATGACATCATTGACCCATTATGACATCATCGACCCATTATGACATCATCGGCCCATTATGACATCATCGACTTATTATGACATCATCGACCCATTATGACATCATCGACCCATTATGACATCATCGCCCCATTATGACATCATCGACCCATTATGACATCATCAACCCATTATGAAATCATCAAACCATTATGACATCATCGGCCCATTATGACATCATCGACCCATTATGACATCATGGGCCCATTATGACATCATCGGCCCATTATGACATCATCGGCCTTTTAAGACATCATCCACCCATTATGACATCATCGGACCATTATGACATCATCGACCCATTATGACATCATCGGCCAATTATGACATCATCGACCCATTATGACATCATCGGCCCATTATGACATCATCGACCCATTATGACATCATCAGCCTGTTATGACATCATCGACCCATTATGACATCATCGACCCATTATGACATCATCGGCCCATTATGACATCATCGACCCATTATGACATCATCGGCCCATTATGACATCATCGACCCATTATGACATCATCGGCCCATTATGACATCATCGACCCATTATGACATCATCGGCCCATTATGACATCATCGACCCATTATGACATCATCGGCCCATTATGACATCATCGACCCATTATGACATCATCGGCCCATTATGACATCATCGACCCATTATGACATCATCGACCCATTATGACATCATCAACCCATTATGACATCATCGACCCATTATGACATCATCGGCACATTATGACATCATCGACCCATTATGACATCATCGATTCATTATGACATCATCCACCTATTATGACATCATCGACCCATTATGACATCATCGACCCATTATGACATAATCGGCCCATTATGACATCATCGACCCATTATGACATCATCGACTCATTATGACATCATCGGCCCATTATGACATCATCGACCCATTATGACATCATCGGCCCATAATGACATCATCGACCCATTATGACATCATCGGCCCATTATGGCATCATCGGCCCATTATGACATCATCGGCCCATTATGACATCATCGACCCATTATGACATCATCGGCCCATTATGACATCATCGACCCATTATGACATCATCGACCCATTATGACATCATCGACCCATTATGACATCATCGGCCCTTTATGACATTACCATCCCATTATGACATCATCGGCCCATTATGACATTATCGACCCATTATGACATCATCGGCCCATTATGACATCATCGGCCCATGATGACATCATCGACCCATGATGACATCATCGACCCATTATGACATCATCGGCCCATTATGACATCATCGGCCTATCATGACATCATCGGCCCATTATGACATCCACGACCCATTATGACATCATCGGCCAATTATGACATCATCGACCCATTATGACATCATCGACCTATTATGACATCATCGACCCATTATTATGACATCATCGACCTATTATGACATCATCGGCCCTTTATGACATCATCGACCCATTATGACATCATCGATTCATTATGACATAATCGGCCAATTATGACATCATCGACCCATTATGACATCATCGGCCCATTATGACATCATCGGCCCATTATGACATCATCGACCCATTATGACATCATCGGCCAATTATGACATCATCGACCCATTATGACATCATCGACCCATTATGACATCATCGGCCCATTATGACATCATCGACCCATTATGACATCATCGACCCAATATGACATCATCGACCCATTATGACATCATCGGCCCATTATGACATCATCGACCCATTATGACATCATCGACCCATTATGACATCATCAACCCATTATGACATCATTGGCCCATTATGACATCATCGACCCATTATGACATCATCGGCCCTTTATGACATCATCGACCCATTATGACATCATCGACCCATTATGACATCATCGGCCCATTATGACATCATCGACCCATTATGACATCATCGACCCATTATGACATCATCGACCCATTATGACATCATCGGCCCTTTATGACATCACCATCCCATTATGACATCATCGGCCCATTATGACATCATCGGCCCATTATGACATCATCGGCCCATGATGACATCATCGACCCATGATGACATCATCGACCCATTATGACATCATCGACCCATTATGACATCATCTGCCCATTATGACATCATCGACCCATTATGACATCATCGACCCATTATGACATCATCGACCCATTATGACATCATCAAACCATTATGACATCATCGTCCAATTATGACATCATCGACCGATTATGACATCATCGACCCATTATGACATCATCGGCCCATTATGACATTATCGGCCCTTTAAGACATCATCCACCCATTATGACATCATCGGACCATTATGACATCATCGACCCATTATGACATCATCGGCCAAATATGACATCATCGACCTATTATGACATCATCGGCCCATTATGACATCATCGGCCCATTATGACATCATCGACCCATTATGACATCATCGACCCATTATGACATCATCGACCCATTATGACATCATCGGCCCATTATGACATCATCGACCCATTATGACATCATCGGCCCTTTATGACACCATCGACCTATTATGACATCATCGACCCATTATGACATCATCGGCCCATTATGACATCATCGACCCATTATGACATCATCGGCCCTTTATGACATCACCATCCCATTATGACATCATCGGCCCATTCTGACATCATCGGCCCATTATGACATCATCGACCCATTATGACATCATCGGCCCTTTATGACATCATCGACCCATTATGACATCATCGACCCATTATGACATCATCGGCCCATTATGACATCATCGACCCATTATGACATCATCGGCCCTTTATGACATCACCATCCCATTATGACATCATCGGCCCATTATGACATCATCGGCCCATTATGACATCATTGACCCATTATGACATCATCGGCCCTTTATGACATCATCGACCCATTATGACATCATCGGCCCATTATGACATCATCGACCCATTATGACATCATCGAACCATTATGACATCATCGACCCATTATGACATCATCGGCCCTTTATGACATCACCATCCCATTATGACATCATCGGCCCATTATGACATCATCGACCCATTATGACATCATCGGCCCATTATGACATCATCGGCCCATGATGACATCATCGACCCATGATGACATCATCGACCCATTATGACATCATCGACCCATTATGACATCATCGACCCATTATGACATCATCGACCCATTATGACATCATCGACCCATTATGACATCATCGACCCATTATGAAATCATCAAACCATTATGACATCATCGGCCCATTATGACATCATCGACCCATTATGACATCATCGACCCATTATGACATCATCGGCCCATTATGACATCATCGGCCTTTTATGACATCATCCTCCCATTATGACATCATCGGACCATTATGACATCATCGACCCATTATGACATCATCGGCAAATTATGACATCATCGACCCATTATGACATCATCGACCCATTATGACATCATCGGCCTATTATGACATCATCGACCCATTATGACATCATCGACCCATTATGACATCATCGGCCCATTATGACATCATCGACCCATTATGACATCATCGACTCATTATGACATCATCGGCCCATTATGACATCATCGACCCATTATGACATCATCGGCCCATTATGACATCATCGACCCATTATGACATCATCGACCCATTATGACATCATCGGCCCATTATGACATCATCGACCCATTATGACATCATCGGCCCATTATGACATCATCGACCCATTATGACATCATCGGCCCATTATGACATCATCGACCCATTATGACATCATCGGCCCATTATGACATCATCGACCCATTATGACATCACCGGCCCATTATGACATCATCGACCCATTATGACATCATCGACCGATTATGACATCATCGACCCATTATGACATCATCGACCCATTATGACATCATCGACCCATTATGACATCATCGGCCCATTATGACATCATCGGCCCATTATGACATCATCGGCCCTTTATGACATCATCGACCCATTATGACATCATCGACCCATTATGACATCATCGGCCCATTATGACATCATCGACCCATTATGACATCATCGACCCATTATGACATCATCGACCCATTATGACATCATCGACCCATTATGACATCATCGGCCCTTTATGACATCACCATCCCATTATGACATCATCGGCCCATTATGACATCATCGGCCCATTATGACATCATCGGCCCATGATGACATCATCGACCCATGATGACATCATCGACCCATTATGACATCATCGACCCATTATGACATCATCGGCCCATTATGACATCATCGACCCATTATGACATCATCGACCCATTATGACATCATCGACCCATTATGACATCATCAAACCATTATGACATCATCGTCCCATTATGACATCATCGACCGATTATGACATCATCGACCCATTATGACATCATCGGCCCATTATGACATCATCGGCCCTTTAAGACATCATCCACCCATTATGACATCATCGGACCATTATGACTTTATCGACCCATTATGACATCATCGGCCAAATATGACATCATCGACCCATTATGACATCATCGGCCCATTATGACATCATCGACCCATTATGACATCATCGACCCATTATGACATCATCGACCCATTATGACATCATCGGCCCATTATGACATCATCGACCCATTATGACATCATCGGCCCTTTATGACATCACCATCCCATTATGACATCATCGGCCCATTATGACATCATCGACCCATTATGACATCATCGGCCCATTATGACATCATCGGCCCATGATGACATCATCGACCCATGATGACATCATCGACCCATTATGACATCATCGACCCATTATGACATCATCGACCCATTATGACATCATCGGCCCATTATGACATCATCGCCCCATTATGACATCATCGACCCATTATGACATCATCGACCCATTATGAAATCATCAAACCATTATGACATCATCGGCCCATTATGACATCATCGACCCATTATGACATCATCGACCCATTATGACATCATCGGCCCATTATGACATCATCGGCCTTTTATGACATCATCCTCCCATTATGACATCATCGGACCATTATGACATCATCGACCCATTATGACATCATCGGCAAATTTTGACATCATCGACCCATTATGACATCATCGGCCCATTATGACATCATCGACCCATTATGACATCATCGGCCCATTATGACATCATCAACCCATTATGACATCATCGACTCATTATGACATCATCGGCCCATTATGACATCATCGGCCCATTATGACATCATCGACCCATTATGACATCATCGACTCATTATGACATCATCGGCCCATTATGACATCATCGACCCATTATGACATCATCGGCCCATTATGACATCATCGACCCATTATGACATCATCGACCCATTATGACATCATTGGCCCATTATGACATCATCGACCCATTATGACATCATCGACCCATTATGACATCATCGACCAATTATGACATCATCGACCCATTATGACATCATCGGCCCTTTATGACATCACCATCCCATTATGACATCATCGGCCCATTATGACATCATCGGCCCATTATGACATCATCGGCCCATGATGACATCATCGACCCATGATGACATCATCGACCCATTATGACATCATCGACCCATTATGACATCATCGGCCCATTATGACATCATCGACCCATTATGACATCATCGACCCATTATGACATCATCGACCCATTATGACATCATCAAACCATTATGACATCATCGTCCCATTATGACATCATCGACCGATTATGACATCATCGACCCATTATGACATCATCGGCCCATTATGACATCATCGGCCCTTTAAGACATCATCCACCCATTATGACATCATTGGACCATTATGACATCATCGACCCATTATGACATCATCGGCCAAATATGACATCATCGACCCATTATGACATCATCGGCCCATTATGACATCATCGGCCCATTATGACATCATCGACCCATTATGACATCATCGACCCATTATGACATCATCGACCCATTATGACATCATCGGCCCATTATGACATCATCGACCCATTATGACATCATCGGCCCTTTATGACATCATCGACCCATTATGACGTCATCGACCCATTATGACATCATCGGCCCATTATGACATCATCGACACATTATGATATCATCGGCCCTTTATGACATCACCATCCCATTATGACATCATCGGCCCATTATGACATCATCGGCCCATTATGACATCATCGACCCATTATGACATCATCGGCCCTTTATGACATCATCGACCCATTATGACATCATCGACCCATTATGACATCATCGACCCATTATGACATCATCGACCCATTATGACATCATCGGCCCTTTATGACATCACCATCCCATTATGACATCATCGCCCCATTATGACATCATCGGCCCATTATGACATCATCGGCCCATGATGACATCATCGACCCATGATGACAACATCGACCCATTATGACATCATCGACCCATTATGACATCATCGGCCCATTATGACATCATCGACCCATTATGACATCATCGCCCCATTATGACATCATCGACCCATTATGACATCATCGACCCATTATGAAATCATCAAACCATTATGACATCATCGGCCCATTATGACATCATCGACCCATTATGACATCATCGACCCATTATGACATCATCGGCCCATTATGACATCATCGGCCTTTTATGACATCATCCTCCCATTATGACATCATCGGACCATTATGACATCATCGACCCATTATGACATCATCGGCCAATTATGACATCATCGACCCATTATGACATCATCGGCCCATTATGACATCATCGACCCATTATGACATCATCGGCCTAATATGACATCATCGACCCATTATGACATCATCGACCCATTATGACATCATCGGCCCATTATGACATCATCGACCCATTATGACATCATCGACTCATTATGACATCATCGGCCCATTATGACATCATCGACCCATTATGACATCATCGGCCCATTATGACATCATCGACCCATTATGACATCATCGGCCCATTATGACATCATCGACCCATTATGACATCATCGGCCCATTATGACATCATCGACCCATTATGACATCACCGGCCCATTATGACATCATCGACCCATTATGACATCATCGGCCCATTATGACATCGTCGGCCCATTGTGACATCGTCGGCCCATTATGACATCATCGACCCATTATGACATCATCGACCCATTATGACACCATCAACCCATTATGACATCATCGGCCCATTATGACATCATCGACCCATTATGACATCATCGACCCATTATGAAATCATTGACCCATTATGATCATCATCAACCCATTATGACATCATCGGCCCATTATGACATCATCGACCCATTATGACATTATCGGCCCATTATGACATCATCGACCCATTATGACATCATCGACCCATTATGACATCATCGGTCCATTATGACATCATCGACCCATTATGACATCATCGGCCCATTATGACATCATCGACCCATTATGACATCATCGACCTATTATGACATCATTGGCCCATTATGACATCATCGGCCCATTATGACATCATCGACCCATTATGACATCATCGACTCATTATGACATCATCAACCTATTATGACATCATCGGCCCATTATGACATCATCGACCCATTATGACATCATCGACCCATTATAACATCATCGACCCATTATGACATCATCAACCCATTATGACATCATTGGCCCATTATGACATCATCGACCCATTATGACATCATCGGCCCTTTATGACATCATCGACCCATTATGACATCATCGACCCATTATGACATCATCGGCCCATTATGACATCATCGACCCATTATGACATCATCGACCCATTATGACATCATCGACCCATTATGACATCATCGACCCATTATGACATCATCGGCCCTTTATGACATCACCATCCCATTATGACATCATCGGCCCATTATGACATCATCGGCCCATTATGACATCATCGGCCCATGATGACATCATCGACCCATGATGACATCATCGACCCATTATGACATCATCGACCCATTATGACATCATCTGCCCATTATGACATCATCGACCCATTATGACATCATCGACCCATTATGACATCATCGACCCATTATGACATCATCGACCCATTATGACATCATCGACCCATTATGACATCATCGGCCCATTATGACATCATCGACCCATTATGACATCATCGGCCCTTTATGACACCATCGACCCATTATGACATCATCGACCCATTATGACATCATCGGCCCATTATGACATCATCGACCCATTATGACATCATCGGCCCTTTATGACTTCACCATCCCATTATGACATCATCGGCCCATTATGACATCATCGGCCCATTATGACATCATCGACCCATTATGACATCATCGGCCCTTTATGACATCATCGACCCATTATGACATCATCGACCCATTATGACATCATCGGCCCATTATGACATCATCGACCCATTATGACATCATCGGCCCTTTATGACATCACCATCCCATTATGACATCATCGGCCCATTATGACATCATCGGCCCATTATGACATCATTGACCCATTATGACATCATCGGCCCTTTATGACATCATCGACCCATTATGACATCATCGGCCCATTATGACATCATCGGCCCATTATGACATCATCGAACCATTATGACATCATCGACCCATTATGACATCATCGGCCCTTTATGACATCACCATCCCATTATGACATCATCGGCCCATTATGACATCATCGACCCATTATGACATCATCGGCCCATTATGACATCATCGGCCCATGATGACATCATCGACCCATGATGACATCATCGACCCATGATGACATCATCGACCCATTATGACATCATCGACCCATTATGACATCATCGACCCATTATGACATCATCGACCCATTATGACATCATCGCCCCATTATGACATCATCGACCCATTATGACATCATCGACCCATTATGAAATCATCAAACCATTATGACATCATCGGCCCATTATGACATCATCGACCCATTATGACATCATCGACCCATTATGACATCATCGGCCCATTATGACATCATCGGCCTTTTATGACATCATCCTCCCATTATGACATCATCGACCCATTATGACATCATCGACCCATTATGAAATCATCAAACCATTATGACATCATCGGCCCATTATGACATCATCGACCCATTATGACATCATCGACCCATTATGACATCATCGGCCCATTATGACATCATCGGCCTTTTATGACATCATCGACCCATTATGACATCATCGGCAAATTATGACATCATCGACCCATTATGACATCATCGGCCCATTATGACATCATCGACCCATTATGACATCATCGGCCTATTATGACATCATCGACCCATTATGACATCATCGACCCATTATGACATCATCGGCCCATTATGACATCATCGACCCATTATGACATCATCGACTCATTATAACATCATCGGCCCATTATGACATCATCGACCCATTATGACATCATCGGCCCATTATGACATCATCGACCCATTATGACATCATCGACCCATTATGACATCATCGGCCCATTATGACAGCATCGACCCATTATGACATCATCGGCCCATTATGACATCATCGACCCATTATGACATCATCGGCCCATTATGACATCATCGACCCATTATGACATCACCGGCCCATTATGACATCATCGACCCATTATGACATCATCGACCCATTATGACATCATCGGCCCATTATGACATCATCGACCCATTATGACATCATCGACCCATTATGACATCATCGACCCATTATGACATCATTGACCCATTATGACATCATCGGCCCATTATGACATCATCGACCCATTATGACATCATCGGCCCATTATGACATCATCGACCCATTATGACATCATCGGCCAGTTATGACATCATCGACCCATTATGACATCATCGACCCATTATGACATCATCGGCCCATTATGACATCATCGACCCATTATGACATCATCGGCCCATTATGACATCATCGACCCATTATGACATCATCGGCCCATTATGACATCATCGGCCCTTTATGACATCACCGGCCCATTATGACATCATCGACCCATTATGACATCAATGGCCCATTATGACATCATCGACCCATTATGACATCATCGACCCATTATGACATCATCGACCCATTATGACATCATCGGCCCATTATGACATCATCGACCCATTATGACATCATCGGCCCATTATGACATCATCGGCCCATTATGACATCATCGGCCCACTATGACATCATCGACCCATTATGACACCATCGACCCATTATGACATCATCGGCCCATTATGACATCATCGACCCATTATGACATCATCGGCCCATTATGACATCATCGGCCCATTATGACATCATCGACCCATTATGACATCATCGGCCTATTATGACATCATCGACCCATTATGACATCATCGGCCCATTATGACATCATCGACCCATTATGACATCATCGGCCCATTATTACTTTATCGACCCATTATGACATCACCGGCCCATTATGACATCATCGACCCATTATGACATCATCGGCCCATTATGACATCATCAACCCATTATGACATCATCGGCCCATTATGACATCATCGGCCCATTATGACATCATCGGTCCATTATGACATCATCTACCCATTATGACATCATCAACCCATTATGACATCATCGACCCATTATGACATCATCGGCCCATTATGACATCATCGACCCATTATGAGATCATCGGCCCATTATGACATCATCGACCCATTATGATATCATCGGCCCATTATGACATCATCAACCCATTATGACATCATTGACCCATTATGACATCATCGGCCCATTATGACATCATCGACCCATTATGACATCATCGGCCCATTATGACATCATCGACCCATTATGACATCATCGACCCATTATGACATCATCGGCCCAATATGACATCATCGACCCATTATGACATCATCGACCCATTATGACATCATCGACCGATTATGACATCATCGACCAAATATGACATCATCGGCCCTTTATGACATCACCGGCCCATTATGACATCATCGGCCCATTATGACATCATCGGCCCATTATGGCATCATCGGCCCATTATGACATCATCGACCCATTATGACATCATCGACCCATTATGACATCATCGACCCATTATGACATCATCGACCCATTATGACATCATCGACCCATTATGACATCATCGGCCCTTTATGACATCACCATCCCATTATGACATCATCGGCCCATTATGACATCATCGGCCCATTATGACATCATCGGCCCATGATGACATCATCGACCCATGATGACATCATCGACCCATTATGACATCATCGACCCATTATGACATCATCTGCCCATTATGACATCATCGACCCATTATGACATCATCGACCCATTATGACATCATCGACCCATTATGACATCATCAAACCATTATGACATCATCGTCCAATTATGACATCATCGACCGATTATGACATCATCGACCCATTATGACATCATCGGCCCATTATGACATTATCGGCCCTTTAAGACATCATCCACCCATTATGACATCATCGGACCATTATGACATCATCGACCCATTATGACATCATCGGCCAAATATGACATCATCGACCTATTATGACATCATCGGCCCATTATGACATCATCGGCCCATTATGACATCATCGACCCATTATGACATCATCGACCCATTATGACATCATCGACCCATTATGACATCATCGGCCCATTATGACATCATCGACCCATTATGACATCATCGGCCCTTTATGACACCATCGACCTATTATGACATCATCGACCCATTATGACATCATCGGCCCATTATGACATCATCGACCCATTATGACATCATCGGCCCTTTATGACATCACCATCCCATTATGACATCATCGGCCCATTCTGACATCATCGGCCCATTATGACATCATCGACCCATTATGACATCATCGGCCCTTTATGACATCATCGACCCATTATGACATCATCGACCCATTATGACATCATCGGCCCATTATGACATCATCGACCCATTATGACATCATCGGCCCTTTATGACATCACCATCCCATTATGACATCATCGGCCCATTATGACATCATCGGCCCATTATGACATCATTGACCCATTATGACATCATCGGCCCTTTATGACATCATCGACCCATTATGACATCATCGGCCCATTATGACATCATCGACCCATTATGACATCATCGAACCATTATGACATCATCGACCCATTATGACATCATCGGCCCTTTATGACATCACCATCCCATTATGACATCATCGGCCCATTATGACATCATCGACCCATTATGACATCATCGGCCCATTATGACATCATCGGCCCATGATGACATCATCGACCCATGATGACATCATCGACCCATTATGACATCATCGACCCATTATGACATCATCGACCCATTATGACATCATCGACCCATTATGACATCATCGACCCATTATGACATCATCGACCCATTATGAAATCATCAAACCATTATGACATCATCGGCCCATTATGACATCATCGACCCATTATGACATCATCGACCCATTATGACATCATCGGCCCATTATGACATCATCGGCCTTTTATGACATCATCCTCCCATTATGACATCATCGGACCATTATGACATCATCGACCCATTATGACATCATCGGCAAATTATGACATCATCGACCCATTATGACATCATCGACCCATTATGACATCATCGGCCTATTATGACATCATCGACCCATTATGACATCATCGACCCATTATGACATCATCGGCCCATTATGACATCATCGACCCATTATGACATCATCGACTCATTATGACATCATCGGCCCATTATGACATCATCGACCCATTATGACATCATCGGCCCATTATGACATCATCGACCCATTATGACATCATCGACCCATTATGACATCATCGGCCCATTATGACATCATCGACCCATTATGACATCATCGGCCCATTATGACATCATCGACCCATTATGACATCATCGGCCCATTATGACATCATCGACCCATTATGACATCATCGGCCCATTATGACATCATCGACCCATTATGACATCACCGGCCCATTATGACATCATCGACCCATTATGACATCATCGACCGATTATGACATCATCGACCCATTATGACATCATCGACCCATTATGACATCATCGACCCATTATGACATCATCGGCCCATTATGACATCATCGGCCCATTATGACATCATCGGCCCTTTATGACATCATCGACCCATTATGACATCATCGACCCATTATGACATCATCGGCCCATTATGACATCATCGACCCATTATGACATCATCGACCCATTATGACATCATCGACCCATTATGACATCATCGACCCATTATGACATCATCGGCCCTTTATGACATCACCATCCCATTATGACATCATCGGCCCATTATGACATCATCGGCCCATTATGACATCATCGGCCCATGATGACATCATCGACCCATGATGACATCATCGACCCATTATGACATCATCGACCCATTATGACATCATCGGCCCATTATGACATCATCGACCCATTATGACATCATCGACCCATTATGACATCATCGACCCATTATGACATCATCAAACCATTATGACATCATCGTCCCATTATGACATCATCGACCGATTATGACATCATCGACCCATTATGACATCATCGGCCCATTATGACATCATCGGCCCTTTAAGACATCATCCACCCATTATGACATCATCGGACCATTATGACTTTATCGACCCATTATGACATCATCGGCCAAATATGACATCATCGACCCATTATGACATCATCGGCCCATTATGACATCATCGACCCATTATGACATCATCGACCCATTATGACATCATCGACCCATTATGACATCATCGGCCCATTATGACATCATCGACCCATTATGACATCATCGGCCCTTTATGACATCACCATCCCATTATGACATCATCGGCCCATTATGACATCATCGACCCATTATGACATCATCGGCCCATTATGACATCATCGGCCCATGATGACATCATCGACCCATGATGACATCATCGACCCATTATGACATCATCGACCCATTATGACATCATCGACCCATTATGACATCATCGGCCCATTATGACATCATCGCCCCATTATGACATCATCGACCCATTATGACATCATCGACCCATTATGAAATCATCAAACCATTATGACATCATCGGCCCATTATGACATCATCGACCCATTATGACATCATCGACCCATTATGACATCATCGGCCCATTATGACATCATCGGCCTTTTATGACATCATCCTCCCATTATGACATCATCGGACCATTATGACATCATCGACCCATTATGACATCATCGGCAAATTTTGACATCATCGACCCATTATGACATCATCGGCCCATTATGACATCATCGACCCATTATGACATCATCGGCCCATTATGACATCATCAACCCATTATGACATCATCGACTCATTATGACATCATCGGCCCATTATGACATCATCGGCCCATTATGACATCATCGACCCATTATGACATCATCGACTCATTATGACATCATCGGCCCATTATGACATCATCGACCCATTATGACATCATCGGCCCATTATGACATCATCGACCCATTATGACATCATCGACCCATTATGACATCATTGGCCCATTATGACATCATCGACCCATTATGACATCATCGACCCATTATGACATCATCGACCAATTATGACATCATCGACCCATTATGACATCATCGGCCCTTTATGACATCACCATCCCATTATGACATCATCGGCCCATTATGACATCATCGGCCCATTATGACATCATCGGCCCATGATGACATCATCGACCCATGATGACATCATCGACCCATTATGACATCATCGACCCATTATGACATCATCGGCCCATTATGACATCATCGACCCATTATGACATCATCGACCCATTATGACATCATCGACCCATTATGACATCATCAAACCATTATGACATCATCGTCCCATTATGACATCATCGACCGATTATGACATCATCGACCCATTATGACATCATCGGCCCATTATGACATCATCGGCCCTTTAAGACATCATCCACCCATTATGACATCATTGGACCATTATGACATCATCGACCCATTATGACATCATCGGCCAAATATGACATCATCGACCCATTATGACATCATCGGCCCATTATGACATCATCGGCCCATTATGACATCATCGACCCATTATGACATCATCGACCCATTATGACATCATCGACCCATTATGACATCATCGGCCCATTATGACATCATCGACCCATTATGACATCATCGGCCCTTTATGACATCATCGACCCATTATGACGTCATCGACCCATTATGACATCATCGGCCCATTATGACATCATCGACACATTATGATATCATCGGCCCTTTATGACATCACCATCCCATTATGACATCATCGGCCCATTATGACATCATCGGCCCATTATGACATCATCGACCCATTATGACATCATCGGCCCTTTATGACATCATCGACCCATTATGACATCATCGACCCATTATGACATCATCGACCCATTATGACATCATCGACCCATTATGACATCATCGGCCCTTTATGACATCACCATCCCATTATGACATCATCGCCCCATTATGACATCATCGGCCCATTATGACATCATCGGCCCATGATGACATCATCGACCCATGATGACAACATCGACCCATTATGACATCATCGACCCATTATGACATCATCGGCCCATTATGACATCATCGACCCATTATGACATCATCGCCCCATTATGACATCATCGACCCATTATGACATCATCGACCCATTATGAAATCATCAAACCATTATGACATCATCGGCCCATTATGACATCATCGACCCATTATGACATCATCGACCCATTATGACATCATCGGCCCATTATGACATCATCGGCCTTTTATGACATCATCCTCCCATTATGACATCATCGGACCATTATGACATCATCGACCCATTATGACATCATCGGCCAATTATGACATCATCGACCCATTATGACATCATCGGCCCATTATGACATCATCGACCCATTATGACATCATCGGCCTAATATGACATCATCGACCCATTATGACATCATCGACCCATTATGACATCATCGGCCCATTATGACATCATCGACCCATTATGACATCATCGACTCATTATGACATCATCGGCCCATTATGACATCATCGACCCATTATGACATCATCGGCCCATTATGACATCATCGACCCATTATGACATCATCGGCCCATTATGACATCATCGACCCATTATGACATCATCGGCCCATTATGACATCATCGACCCATTATGACATCACCGGCCCATTATGACATCATCGACCCATTATGACATCATCGGCCCATTATGACATCGTCGGCCCATTGTGACATCGTCGGCCCATTATGACATCATCGACCCATTATGACATCATCGACCCATTATGACACCATCAACCCATTATGACATCATCGGCCCATTATGACATCATCGACCCATTATGACATCATCGACCCATTATGAAATCATTGACCCATTATGATCATCATCAACCCATTATGACATCATCGGCCCATTATGACATCATCGACCCATTATGACATTATCGGCCCATTATGACATCATCGACCCATTATGACATCATCGACCCATTATGACATCATCGGTCCATTATGACATCATCGACCCATTATGACATCATCGGCCCATTATGACATCATCGACCCATTATGACATCATCGACCTATTATGACATCATTGGCCCATTATGACATCATCGGCCCATTATGACATCATCGACCCATTATGACATCATCGACTCATTATGACATCATCAACCTATTATGACATCATCGGCCCATTATGACATCATCGACCCATTATGACATCATCGACCCATTATAACATCATCGACCCATTATGACATCATCAACCCATTATGACATCATTGGCCCATTATGACATCATCGACCCATTATGACATCATCGGCCCTTTATGACATCATCGACCCATTATGACATCATCGACCCATTATGACATCATCGGCCCATTATGACATCATCGACCCATTATGACATCATCGACCCATTATGACATCATCGACCCATTATGACATCATCGACCCATTATGACATCATCGGCCCTTTATGACATCACCATCCCATTATGACATCATCGGCCCATTATGACATCATCGGCCCATTATGACATCATCGGCCCATGATGACATCATCGACCCATGATGACATCATCGACCCATTATGACATCATCGACCCATTATGACATCATCTGCCCATTATGACATCATCGACCCATTATGACATCATCGACCCATTATGACATCATCGACCCATTATGACATCATCGACCCATTATGACATCATCGACCCATTATGACATCATCGGCCCATTATGACATCATCGACCCATTATGACATCATCGGCCCTTTATGACACCATCGACCCATTATGACATCATCGACCCATTATGACATCATCGGCCCATTATGACATCATCGACCCATTATGACATCATCGGCCCTTTATGACTTCACCATCCCATTATGACATCATCGGCCCATTATGACATCATCGGCCCATTATGACATCATCGACCCATTATGACATCATCGGCCCTTTATGACATCATCGACCCATTATGACATCATCGACCCATTATGACATCATCGGCCCATTATGACATCATCGACCCATTATGACATCATCGGCCCTTTATGACATCACCATCCCATTATGACATCATCGGCCCATTATGACATCATCGGCCCATTATGACATCATTGACCCATTATGACATCATCGGCCCTTTATGACATCATCGACCCATTATGACATCATCGGCCCATTATGACATCATCGGCCCATTATGACATCATCGAACCATTATGACATCATCGACCCATTATGACATCATCGGCCCTTTATGACATCACCATCCCATTATGACATCATCGGCCCATTATGACATCATCGACCCATTATGACATCATCGGCCCATTATGACATCATCGGCCCATGATGACATCATCGACCCATGATGACATCATCGACCCATGATGACATCATCGACCCATTATGACATCATCGACCCATTATGACATCATCGACCCATTATGACATCATCGACCCATTATGACATCATCGCCCCATTATGACATCATCGACCCATTATGACATCATCGACCCATTATGAAATCATCAAACCATTATGACATCATCGGCCCATTATGACATCATCGACCCATTATGACATCATCGACCCATTATGACATCATCGGCCCATTATGACATCATCGGCCTTTTATGACATCATCCTCCCATTATGACATCATCGACCCATTATGACATCATCGACCCATTATGAAATCATCAAACCATTATGACATCATCGGCCCATTATGACATCATCGACCCATTATGACATCATCGACCCATTATGACATCATCGGCCCATTATGACATCATCGGCCTTTTATGACATCATCGACCCATTATGACATCATCGGCAAATTATGACATCATCGACCCATTATGACATCATCGGCCCATTATGACATCATCGACCCATTATGACATCATCGGCCTATTATGACATCATCGACCCATTATGACATCATCGACCCATTATGACATCATCGGCCCATTATGACATCATCGACCCATTATGACATCATCGACTCATTATAACATCATCGGCCCATTATGACATCATCGACCCATTATGACATCATCGGCCCATTATGACATCATCGACCCATTATGACATCATCGACCCATTATGACATCATCGGCCCATTATGACAGCATCGACCCATTATGACATCATCGGCCCATTATGACATCATCGACCCATTATGACATCATCGGCCCATTATGACATCATCGACCCATTATGACATCACCGGCCCATTATGACATCATCGACCCATTATGACATCATCGACCCATTATGACATCATCGGCCCATTATGACATCATCGACCCATTATGACATCATCGACCCATTATGACATCATCGACCCATTATGACATCATTGACCCATTATGACATCATCGGCCCATTATGACATCATCGACCCATTATGACATCATCGGCCCATTATGACATCATCGACCCATTATGACATCATCGGCCAGTTATGACATCATCGACCCATTATGACATCATCGACCCATTATGACATCATCGGCCCATTATGACATCATCGACCCATTATGACATCATCGGCCCATTATGACATCATCGACCCATTATGACATCATCGGCCCATTATGACATCATCGGCCCTTTATGACATCACCGGCCCATTATGACATCATCGACCCATTATGACATCAATGGCCCATTATGACATCATCGACCCATTATGACATCATCGACCCATTATGACATCATCGACCCATTATGACATCATCGGCCCATTATGACATCATCGACCCATTATGACATCATCGGCCCATTATGACATCATCGGCCCATTATGACATCATCGGCCCACTATGACATCATCGACCCATTATGACACCATCGACCCATTATGACATCATCGGCCCATTATGACATCATCGACCCATTATGACATCATCGGCCCATTATGACATCATCGGCCCATTATGACATCATCGACCCATTATGACATCATCGGCCTATTATGACATCATCGACCCATTATGACATCATCGGCCCATTATGACATCATCGACCCATTATGACATCATCGGCCCATTATTACTTTATCGACCCATTATGACATCACCGGCCCATTATGACATCATCGACCCATTATGACATCATCGGCCCATTATGACATCATCAACCCATTATGACATCATCGGCCCATTATGACATCATCGGCCCATTATGACATCATCGGTCCATTATGACATCATCTACCCATTATGACATCATCAACCCATTATGACATCATCGACCCATTATGACATCATCGGCCCATTATGACATCATCGACCCATTATGAGATCATCGGCCCATTATGACATCATCGACCCATTATGATATCATCGGCCCATTATGACATCATCAACCCATTATGACATCATTGACCCATTATGACATCATCGGCCCATTATGACATCATCGACCCATTATGACATCATCGGCCCATTATGACATCATCGACCCATTATGACATCATCGACCCATTATGACATCATCGGCCCAATATGACATCATCGACCCATTATGACATCATCGACCCATTATGACATCATCGACCGATTATGACATCATCGACCAAATATGACATCATCGGCCCTTTATGACATCACCGGCCCATTATGACATCATCGGCCCATTATGACATCATCGGCCCATTATGGCATCATCGGCCCATTATGACATCATCGACCCATTATGACATCATCGACCCATTATGACATCATCGACCCATTATGACATCATCGACCCATTATGACATCATCAAACCATTATGACATCATCAAACCATTATGACATCATCGGCCCATTATGACATCATCGACCCATTATGACATCATCGACCCATTATGACATCAATGGCCCATTATGACATCATCGACCCATTATGACATCATCGACCCATTATGACATCATCGACCCATTATGACATCATCGGCCCATTATGAAATCATCGGCCCATTATGACATCATCGGCCCTTTAAGACATCATCCACCTATTATGACATCATCGACCCATTATGACATCATCGACCCATTATGACATCATCGGCCCATTATGACATCATCGACCCATTATGACATCATCGACCCATTATGACATCATCGACCCATTATGACATCATTGACCCATTATGACATCATCGGCCCATTATGACATCATCGACCCATTATGACATCATCGGCCCATTATGACATCATCGACCCATTATGACATCATCGGCCAGTTATGACATCATCGACCCATTATGACATCATCGACCCATTATGACATCATCGGCCCATTATGACATCATCGACCCATTATGACATCATCGGCCCATTATGACATCATCGACCCATTATGACATCATCGGCCCATTATGACATCATCGGCCCTTTATGACATCACCGGCCCATTATGACATCATCGACCCATTATGACATCAATGGCCCATTATGACATCATCGACCCATTATGACATCATCGACCCATTATGACATCATCGACCCATTATGACATCATCGGCCCATTATGACATCATCGACCCATTATGACATCATCGGCCCATTATGACATCATCGGCCCATTATGACATCATCGGCCCACTATGACATCATCGACCCATTATGACACCATCGACCCATTATGACATCATCGGCCCATTATGACATCATCGACCCATTATGACATCATCGGCCCATTATGACATCATCGGCCCATTATGACATCATCGACCCATTATGACATCATCGGCCTATTATGACATCATCGACCCATTATGACATCATCGGCCCATTATGACATCATCGACCCATTATGACATCATCGGCCCATTATTACTTTATCGACCCATTATGACATCACCGGCCCATTATGACATCATCGACCCATTATGACATCATCGGCCCATTATGACATCATCAACCCATTATGACATCATCGGCCCATTATGACATCATCGGCCCATTATGACATCATCGGTCCATTATGACATCATCTACCCATTATGACATCATCAACCCATTATGACATCATCGACCCATTATGACATCATCGGCCCATTATGACATCATCGACCCATTATGAGATCATCGGCCCATTATGACATCATCGACCCATTATGATATCATCGGCCCATTATGACATCATCAACCCATTATGACATCATTGACCCATTATGACATCATCGGCCCATTATGACATCATCGACCCATTATGACATCATCGGCCCATTATGACATCATCGACCCATTATGACATCATCGACCCATTATGACATCATCGGCCCAATATGACATCATCGACCCATTATGACATCATCGACCCATTATGACATCATCGACCGATTATGACATCATCGACCAAATATGACATCATCGGCCCTTTATGACATCACCGGCCCATTATGACATCATCGGCCCATTATGACATCATCGGCCCATTATGGCATCATCGGCCCATTATGACATCATCGACCCATTATGACATCATCGACCTATTATGACATCATCGACCCATTATGACATCATCGACCCATTATGACATCATCGACCCATTATGACATCATCAAACCATTATGACATCATCGGCCCATTATGACATCATCGACCCATTATGACATCATCGACCCATTATGACATCAATGGCCCATTATGACATCATCGACCCATTATGACATCATCGACCCATTATGACATCATCGACCCATTATGACATCATCGGCCCATTATGAAATCATCGGCCCATTATGACATCATCGGCCCTTTAAGACATCATCCACCTATTATGACATCATCGACCCATTATGACATCATCGACCCATTATGACATCATCGACCCATTATGACATCATCGACCCATTATGAAATCATCGGCCCATTATGACATCATCGGCCCTTTAAGACATCATCCACCTATTATGACATCATCGGCCCATTATGACATCATCGACCCATTATGACATCATCGGCCAATTATGACATCATCGACCCATTATGACATCATCGGCCCATTATGACATCATCTACCCATTATGACATCATCGGCCCATTATGACATCATCGACCCATTATGACATCATCGGCCCATTATGACATCATCTACCCATTATGACATCACCGGCCCATTATGACATCATCGACCCATTATGACATCATCGACCCATTATGACATCATCGGCCCATTATGACATCATCGACCCATTATGACATCATCAACCCATTATGACATCATCGACCCATTATGACATCATTGACCCATTATGACATCATCGGCCCATTATGACATCATCGACCCATTATGACATCATCGGCCCATTATGACATCATCGACCCATTATGACATCATCGGCCAGTTATGACATCATCGACCCATTATGACATCATCGACCCATTATGACATCATCGGCCCATTATGACATCATCGACCCATTATGACATCATCGGCCCATTATGACATCATCGACCCATTATGACATCATCGGCCCATTATGACATCATCGGCCCTTTATGACATCACCGGCCCATTATGACATCATCGACCCATTATGACATCAATGGCCCATTATGACATCATCGACCCATTATGACATCATCGACCCATTATGACATCATCGACCCATTATGACATCATCGGCCCATTATGACATCATCGACCCATTATGACATCATCGGCCCATTATGACATCATCGGCCCATTATGACATCATCGGCCCACTATGACATCATCGACCCATTATGACACCATCGACCCATTATGACATCATCGGCCCATTATGACATCATCGACCCATTATGACATCATCGGCCCATTATGACATCATCGGCCCATTATGACATCATCGACCCATTATGACATCATCGGCCTATTATGACATCATCGACCCATTATGACATCATCGGCCCATTATGACATCATCGACCCATTATGACATCATCGGCCCATTATTACTTTATCGACCCATTATGACATCACCGGCCCATTATGACATCATCGACCCATTATGACATCATCGGCCCATTATGACATCATCAACCCATTATGACATCATCGGCCCATTATGACATCATCGGCCCATTATGACATCATCGGTCCATTATGACATCATCTACCCATTATGACATCATCAACCCATTATGACATCATCGACCCATTATGACATCATCGGCCCAATATGACATCATCGACCCATTATGACATCATCGACCCATTATGACATCATCGACCGATTATGACATCATCGACCAAATATGACATCATCGGCCCTTTATGACATCACCGGCCCATTATGACATCATCGGCCCATTATGACATCATCGGCCCATTATGGCATCATCGGCCCATTATGACATCATCGACCCATTATGACATCATCGACCTATTATGACATCATCGACCCATTATGACATCATCGACCCATTATGACATCATCGACCCATTATGACATCATCAAACCATTATGACATCATCAAACCATTATGACATCATCGGCCCATTATGACATCATCGACCCATTATGACATCATCGACCCATTATGACATCAATGGCCCATTATGACATCATCGACCCATTATGACATCATCGACCCATTATGACATCATCGACCCATTATGACATCATCGGCCCATTATGAAATCATCGGCCCATTATGACATCATCGGCCCTTTAAGACATCATCCACCTATTATGACATCATCGACCCATTATGACATCATCGACCCATTATGACATCATCGACCCATTATGACATCATCGACCCATTATGAAATCATCGGCCCATTATGATATCATCGGCCCATTATGACATCATCAACCCATTATGACATCATTGACCCATTATGACATCATCGGCCCATTATGACATCATCGACCCATTATGACATCATCGGCCCATTATGACATCATCGACCCATTATGACATCATCGGCCCATTATGACATCATCGGCCCATTATGACATCATCGGTCCATTATGACATCATCTACCCATTATGACATCATCAAACCATTATGACATCATCGACCCATTATGACATCATCAACCCATTATGACATCATCGACCCATTATGACATCATCGGCCCATTATGACATCATCGACCCATTATGACATCATCGACCCATTATGACATCATCGGCCCATTATGACATCATCGACCCATTATGACATCATCGGCCCATTATGACATCATCGACCCATTATGACATCATCGGCCAATTATGACATCATCGACCCATTATGACATCATCGACCCATTATGACATCATCGACCCATTATGACATCATCGGCCCATTATGACATCATCGACCCATTATGACATCATCGGCCAATTATGACATCATCGACCCATTATCATCGACCCATTATGACATCATCGACCCATTATGACATCATCGTCCCATTATGACATCATCGACCCATTATGACATCATCGATTCATTACGACATCATCGGCCCATTATGACATCATCGGCCCATTACGACATCATCGGCCCATTATGACATCATCAACCCATTATGACATCATCGACATATTATGACATCATCGGCCCATTATGACATCATCGACCCATTATGACATCATCGGCCCATTATGACATCATCGACCCATTATGACATCATCGACCCATTATGACATCATTGGCCCATTATGACATCATCGACCCATTATGACATCATCGACCCATTATGACATCATCGACCCATTATGACATCATCGGCCCATTATGACATCATCGGCCCTTTAAGACATCATCCACCTATTATGACATCATAGGCCCATTATGACATCATCGACCCATTATGACATCATCGGCCAATTATGACATCATCGACCCATTATGACATCATCGGCCCATTATGACATCATCGACCCATTATGACATCATCGGCCCATTATGACATCATCGACCCATTATGACATCATCGGCCCATTATGACATCATCGACCCATTATGACATCATCGGCCCATTATGACATCATCGGCCCATTATGACATCATCGACCCATTAAGACATCATCGGCCCATTATGACATCATCGACCCATTATGACATCATCGGCCCATTATGACATCATCGACCCATTATGACATCATCGGCCCAATATGACATCATCGACCCATTATGACATCATCGACCCATTATGACATCATCGACCGATTATGACATCATCGACTCAATATGACATCATCGGCCCTTTATGACATCACCGGCCCATTATGACATCATCGGCCCATTATGACATCATCGGCCCATTATGGCATCATCGGCCCATTATGACATCATCGACCCATTATGACATCATCGACCTATTATGACATCATCGACCCATTATGACATCATCGACCCATTATGACATCATCGACCCATTATGACATCATCAAACCATTATGACATCATCAAACCATTATGACATCATCGGCCCATTATGACATCATCGACCCATTATGACATCATCGACCCATTATGACATCAATGGCCCATTATGACATCATCGACCCATTATGACATCATCGACCCATTATGACATCATCGACCCATTATGACATCATCGGCCCATTATGAAATCATCGGCCCATTATGACATCATCGGCCCTTTAAGACATCATCCACCTATTATGACATCATCGACCCATTATGACATCATCGACCCATTATGACATCATCGACCCATTATGACATCATCGACCCATTATGAAATCATCGGCCCATTATGACATCATCGGCCCTTTAAGACATCATCCACCTATTATGACATCATCGGCCCATTATGACATCATCGACCCATTATGACATCATCGGCCAATTATGACATCATCGACCCATTATGACATCATCGGCCCATTATGACATCATCTACCCATTATGACATCATCGACCCATTATGACATCATCGACCCATTATGACATCATCGGCCCATTATGACATCATCGACCCATTCTGACATCATCGGCCCATTATGACATCATCGACCCATTATGACATCATCGGCCAATTATGACATCATCGACCCATTATGACATCATCGACCCATTATGACATCATCGGCCCATTATGACATCATCGACCCATTATGACATCATAGGCCCATTATGACATCATCGACCCATTATGACATCATCGGCCAATTATGACATCATCGACCCATTATGACATCATCGACCTATTATGCCATCATCGACCCATTATAACATCATCGACCTATTATGACATCATCGGCCCTCTATGACATCATCGACCCATTATGACATCATCGGCCCATTATGACATCATCGACCCATTATGACATCATCGGCCCATTATGACATCATCGACCCATTATGACATCATCGGCCAATTATGACATCATCGACCCATTATGACATCATCGACCTATTATGCCATCATCGACCCATTATGACATCATCAACCTATTATGACATCATCGGCCCTTTATGACATCATCGACCTATTATGACATCATCGGCCCATTATGACATCATCGACCCATTATGACATCATCGGCCCATTATGACATCATCGACCCATTATGACATCATTGACCCATTATGACATCATCGACCCATTATGACATCATCGACCTATTATGCCATCATCGACCCATTATGACATCATCGACCCATTATGACATCATCAACCTATTATGACATCATCGGCCCTTTATGACATCATCGACCTATTATGACATCATCGGCCCATTATGACATCATCGACCCATTATGACATCATCGGCCCATTATGACATCATCGACCCATTATGACATCATCGACCCATTATGACATCATTGACCCATTATGACATCATCGGCCCTTTATGACATCACCATCCCATTATGACATCATCGACCCATTATGAAATCATCGACCTATTAAGACATCATCAACCCATTATGACATCATCGACCCATTATGACATCATCGGCCCATTATGACATCATCGACCCATTATGACATCATCGACCCATTATGACATCATCGACCCATTATGACATCATTGACCCATTATGACATCATCGGCCCATTATGACATCATCGACCCATTATGACATCATCGGCCCATTATGACATCATCGACCCATTATGACATCATCGGCCAGTTATGACATCATCGACCCATTATGACATCATCGACCCATTATGACATCATCGGCCCATTATGACATCATCGACCCATTATGACATCATCGGCCCATTATGACATCATCGACCCATTATGACATCATCGGCCCATTATGACATCATCGGCCCTTTATGACATCATCGGCCCTTTATGACATCACCGGCCCATTATGACATCATCGACCCATTATGACATCAATGGCCCATTATGACATCATCGACCCATTATGACATCATCGACCCATTATGACATCATCGGCCCATTATGACATCATCGACCCATTATGACATCATCGGCCCATTATGACATCATCGGCCCATTATGACATCATCGGCCCACTATGACATCATCGACCCATTATGACACCATCGACCCATTATGACATCATCGGCCCATTATGACATCATCGACCCATTATGACATCATCGGCCCATTATGACATCATCGGCCCATTATGACATCATCGACCCATTATGACATCATCGGCCTATTATGACATCATCGACCCATTATGACATCATCGGCCCATTATGACATCATCGACCCATTATGACATCATCGGCCCATTATTACTTTATCGACCCATTATGACATCACCGGCCCATTATGACATCATCGACCCATTATGACATCATCGGCCCATTATGACATCATCAACCCATTATGACATCATCGGCCCATTATGACATCATCGGCCCATTATGACATCATCGGTCCATTATGACATCATCTACCCATTATGACATCATCAACCCATTATGACATCATCGACCCATTATGACATCATCGGCCCATTATGACATCATCGACCCATTATGAGATCATCGGCCCATTATGACATCATCGACCCATTATGATATCATCGGCCCATTATGACATCATCAACCCATTATGACATCATTGACCCATTATGACATCATCGGCCCATTATGACATCATCGACCCATTATGACATCATCGGCCCATTATGACATCATCGACCCATTATGACATCATCGACCCATTATGACATCATCGGCCCAATATGACATCATCGACCCATTATGACATCATCGACCCATTATGACATCATCGACCGATTATGACATCATCGACCCAATATGACATCATCGGCCCTTTATGACATCACCGGCCCATTATGACATCATCGGCCCATTATGACATCATCGGCCCATTATGGCATCATCGGCCCATTATGACATCATCGACCCATTATGACATCATCGACCTATTATGACATCATCGACCCATTATGACATCATCGACCCATTATGACATCATCGACCCATTATGACATCATCAAACCATTATGACATCATCAAACCATTATGACATCATCGGCCCATTATGACATCATCGACCCATTATGACATCATCGACCCATTATGACATCAATGGCCCATTATGACATCATCGACCCATTATGACATCATCGACCCATTATGACATCATCGACCCATTATGACATCATCGGCCCATTATGAAATCATCGGCCCATTATGACATCATCGGCCCTTTAAGACATCATCCACCTATTATGACATCATCGACCCATTATGACATCATCGACCCATTATGACATCATCGACCCATTATGAAATCATCGGCCCATTATGACATCATCGGCCCTTTAAGACATCATCCACCTATTATGACATCATCGGCCCATTATGACATCATCGACCCATTATGACATCATCGGCCAATTATGACATCATCGACCCATTATGATATCATCGGCCCATTATGACATCATCTACCCATTATGACATCATCGGCCCATTATGACATCATCGGCCCATTATGACATCATCGGCCCATTATGACATCATCGGCCCACTATGACATCATCGACCCATTATGACACCATCGACCCATTATGACATCATCGGCCCATTATGACATCATCGACCCATTATGACATCATCGGCCCATTATGACATCATCGGCCCATTATGACATCATCGACCCATTATGACATCATCGGCCTATTATGACATCATCGACCCATTATGACATCATCGGCCCATTATGACATCATCGGCCCATTATGACATTATCGACCCATTATGACATCACCGGCCCATTATGACATCATCGACCCATTATGACATCATCGGCCCATTATGACATCATCAACCCATTATGACATCATCGGCCCATTATGACATCATCGGCCCATTATGACATCAACGGTCCATTATGACATCATCTACCCATTATGACATCATCAACCCATTATGACATCATCGACCCATTATGACATCATCGGCCCATTATGACATCATCGACCCATTATGAGATCATCGGCCCATTATGACATCATCGACCCATTATGATATCATCGGCCCATTATGACATCATCAACCCATTATGACATCATTGACCCATGATGACATCATCGGCCCATTATGACATCATCGACCCATTATGACATCATCGGCCCATTATGACATCATCGACCCATTATGACATCATCGGCCCATTATGACATCATCGGCCCATTATGACATCATCGGTCCATTATGACATCATCTACCCATTATGACATCATCAAACCATTATGACATCATCGACCCATTATGACATCATCAACCCATTATGACATCATCGACCCATTATGACATCATCGGCCCATGATGACATCATCGACCCATTATGACATCATCGACCCATTATGACATCATCGGCCCATTATGACATCATCGACCCATTATGACATCATCGGCCCATTATGACATCATCGACCCATTATGACATCATCGGCCAATTATGACATCATCGACCCATTATGACATCATCGACCCATTATGACATCATCGACCCATTATGACATCATCGGCCCATTATGACATCATCGACCCATTATGACATCATCGGCCAATTATGACATCATCGACCCATTATCATCGACCCATTATGACATCATCGACCCATTATGACATCATCGTCCCATTATGACATCATCGACCCATTATGACATCATCGATTCATTACGACATCATCGGCCCATTATGACATCATCGGCCCATTACGACATCATCGGCCCATTATGACATCATCAACCCATTATGACATCATCGACATATTATGACATCATCGGCCCATTATGACATCATCGACCCATTATGACATCATCGGCCCATTATGACATCATCGACCCATTATGACATCATCGACCCATTATGACATCATTGGCCCATTATGACATCATCGACCCATTATGACATCATCGACCCATTATGACATCATCGACCCATTATGACATCATCGGCCCATTATGACATCATCGGCCCTTTAAGACATCATCCACCTATTATGACATCATAGGCCCATTATGACATCATCGACCCATTATGACATCATCGGCCAATTATGACATCATCGACCCATTATGACATCATCGGCCCATTATGACATCATCGACCCATTATGACATCATCGGCCCATTATGACATCATCGACCCATTATGACATCATCGGCCCATTATGACATCATCGACCCATTATGACATCATCGGCCCATTATGACATCATCGGCCCATTATGACATCATCGACCCATTAAGACATCATCGGCCCATTATGACATCATCGACCCATTATGACATCATCGGCCCATTATTACATCATCGACCCATTATGACATCATCGGCCCAATATGACATCATCGACCCATTATGACATCATCGACCCATTATGACATCATCGACCGATTATGACATCATCGACCCAATATGACATCATCGGCCCTTTATGACATCACCGGCCCATTATGACATCATCGGCCCATTATGACATCATCGGCCCATTATGGCATCATCGGCCCATTATGACATCATCGACCCATTATGACATCATCGACCTATTATGACATCATCGACCCATTATGACATCATCGACCCATTATGACATCATCGACCCATTATGACATCATCAAACCATTATGACATCATCAAACCATTATGACATCATCGGCCCATTATGACATCATCGACCCATTATGACATCATCGACCCATTATGACATCAATGGCCCATTATGACATCATCGACCCATTATGACATCATCGACCCATTATGACATCATCGACCCATTATGACATCATCGGCCCATTATGAAATCATCGGCCCATTATGACATCATCGGCCCTTTAAGACATCATCCACCTATTATGACATCATCGACCCATTATGACATCATCGACCCATTATGACATCATCGACCCATTATGACATCATCGACCCATTATGAAATCATCGGCCCATTTTGACATCATCGGCCCTTTAAGACATCATCCACCTATTATGACATCATCGGCCCATTATGACATCATCGACCCATTATGACATCATCGGCCAATTATGACATCATCGACCCATTATGACATCATCGGCCCATTATGACATCATCTACCCATTATGACATCATCGGCCCATTATGACATCATCGGCCCATTATGACATCATCGGCCCATTATGACATCATCGGCCCACTATGACATCATCGACCCATTATGACACCATCGACCCATTATGACATCATCGGCCCATTATGACATCATCGGCCCATTATGACATCATCGGCCCATTATGACATCATCGACCCATTATGACATCATCGGCCTATTATGACATCATCGACCCATTATGACATCATCGGCCCATTATGACATCATCGACCCATTATGACATCATCGGCCCATTATGACATTATCGACCCATTATGACATCACCGGCTCATTATGACATCATCGACCCATTATGACATCATCGGCCCATTATGACATCATCAACCCATTATGACATCATCGGCCCATTATGACATCATCGGCCCATTATGACATCATCGGTCCATTATGACATCATCTACCCATTATGACATCATCAACCCATTATGACATCATCGACCCATTATGACATCATCGGCCCATTATGACATCATCGACCCATTATGAGATCATCGGCCCATTATGACATCATCGACCCATTATGATATCATCGGCCCATTATGACATCATCAACCCATTATGACATCATTGACCCATTATGACATCATCGGCCCATTATGACATCATCGACCCATTATGACATCATCGGCCCATTATGACATCATCAACCCATTATGACATCATCGGCCCATTATGACATCATCGGCCCATTATGACATCATCGGTCCATTATGACATCATCTACCCATTATGACATCATCAAACCATTATGACATCATCGACCCATTATGACATCATCAACCCATTATGACATCATCGACCCATTATGACATCATCGGCCCATTATGACATCATCGACCCATTATGACATCATCGACCCATTATGACATCATCGGCCCATTATGACATCATCGACCCATTATGACATCATCGGCCCATTATGACATCATCGACCCATTATGACATCATCGGCCAATTATGACATCATCGACCCATTATGACATCATCGACCCATTATGACATCATCGACCCATTATGACATCATCGGCCCATTATGACATCATCGACCCATTATGACATCATCGGCCAATTATGACATCATCGACCCATTATCATCGACCCATTATGACATCATCGACCCATTATGACATCATCGGCCCATTATGACATCATCGACCCATTATGACATCATCGATTCATTACGACATCATCGGCCCATTATGACATCATCGGCCATTACGACATCATCGGCCCATTATGACATCATCAACCCATTATGACATCATCGACATATTATGACATCATCGGCCCATTATGACATCATCGACCCATTATGACATCATCGGCCCATTATGACATCATCGACCCATTATGACATCATCGACCCATTATGACATCATTGGCCCATTATGACATCATCGACCCATTATGACATCATCGACCCATTATGACATCATCGACCCATTATGACATCATCGGCCCATTATGACATCATCGGCCCTTTAAGACATCATCCACCTATTATGACATCATAGGCCCATTATGACATCATCGACCCATTATGACATCATCGGCCAATTATGACATCATCGACCCATTATGACATCATCGGCCCATTATGACATCATCGACCCATTATGACATCATCGGCCCATTATGACATCATCGACCCATTATGACATCATCGGCCCATTATGACATCATCGGCCCATTATGACATCATCGACCCATTATGACATCATCGGCCCATTATGACATCATCGACTCATTATGACATCATCGGCCCATTATGACATCATCGGCCCATTATGACATCATCGACCCATTAAGACATCATCGGCCCATTATGACATCATCGACCCATTATGACATCATCGGCCCATTATGACATCATCGACCCATTATGACATCATCGGCCCATTATGACATCATCGGCCCATTATGACATCATCTACCCATTATGACATCATCGACCCATTATGACATCATCGACCCATTATGACATCATCGGCCCATTATGACATCATCGACCCATTATGACATCATCGACCCATTATGACATAATCGACCCATTATGACATCATCGGCCCATTATGACATCATCGGCCCTTTAAGACATCATACACCTATTATGACATCATCGGCCCATTATGACATCATCGACTAATTATGACATCATCGGCCAATTATGACATCATCTACCCATTATGACATCATCGACCCATTATGACATCATCGACCCATTATGACATCATCGACCCATTATGACATCATCGGCCCATTATGACATCATCGACCCATTATGACATCATCGGCCCATTATGACATCATCGACCCATTATGACATCATCGGCCAATTATGACATCATCGACCCATTATGACATCATCGGCCCATTATGACATCATCGACCCATTATGACATCATCGGCCCATTATGACATCATCGACCCATTATGACATCATCGGCCCATTATGACATCATCGACCCATTATGACATCATCGGCCCATTATGACATCATCGGCCCATTATGACATCATCGACCCATTAAGACATCATCGGCCCATTAGGACATCATCGACCCATTATGACATCATCGGCCCATTATGACATCATCGACCCATTATGACATCATCGGCCCATTATGACATCATCGGCCCATTATGACATCATCTCCCCATTATGACATCATCGACCCATTATGACATCATCGGCCCATTATGACATTATCGACCCATTATGACATCACCGGCCCATTATGACATCATCGACCCATTATGACATCATCGGCCCATTATGATATCATCGGCCCATTATGACATCATCGACCCATTATGACATCATCGGCCCAATATGACATCATTGACCCATTATGACATCATCGACCCATTATGACATCATCGACCGATTATGACATCATCGACCCATTATGACATCATCGGCCCTTTATGACATCACCGGCCCATTATGACATCATCGGCCCATTATGACATCATCGACCCATTATGACATCATCGACCCATTATGACATCATCGACCCATTATGACATCATCGGCCCTTTATGACATCACCATCCCATTGACATCATCAGCCCATTATGACATCATCGACCCATTATGACATCATCGGCCTATTATGACATCATCGGCCCATGATGACATCATCGACCCATGATGACCTCATCGACCCATTATGACATCATCGACCCATTATGACATCATCGGCCCATTATGACATCATCGACCCATTATGACATCATCGACCCATTTTGACATCATCGACCCATTATGACATCATCGGCCCATTATGACATCATCGACCCATTATGACATCATCGACCCATTATGACATCATGGGCCCATTATGACATCATCGGCCCAATATGACATCATCGGCCCTTTAAGACATCATCCACCCATTATGACATCATCGGACCATTATGACATCATCGACCCATTATGACATCATCGGCCAATTATGACATCATCGACCCATTATGACATCATCGGCCCATTATGACATCATTGACCCATTATGACATCATCGGCCTATTATGACATCATCGGCCCATTATGACATCATCGACCCATTATGACATCATCGACTCATTATGACATCATCGGCCCATTATGACATCATCAACCCATTATGACATCATCGGCTCATTATGACATCATCGACCTATTATGACATCATCGACCCATTATGACATCATCGGCCAATTATGACATAATCGACCTATTATGACATCATCGGCCCATTATGACATCATCGACCCATTATGACATCATCGGCCCATTATGACATCATCGACCCATTATGACATCATCGGCCCATTATGACATCATCGACCCATTATGACATCATCGGCCCATTATGACATCATCGACCCATTATTACATCATCGACCCATTATGACATCATCGACCCGTTATGACATCATCGGCCCATTATGACATCATCGACCCATTATGACATCATCGGCCCATTATGACATCATCGACCCATTATGACATCATCGGCCCATTATGACATCATCGGCCCATTATGACATCATCGACCCATTAAGACATCATCGGCCCATTATGACATCATCGACCCATTATGACATCATCGGCCCATTATGACATCATCGACCCATTATGACATCATCGGCCCATTATGACATCATCGGCCCATTATGACATCATCGACCCATTATGACATCATCGACCCATTATGACATCATCGACCCATTATGACATAATCGACCCATTATGACATCATCGGCCCATTATGACATCATCGGCCCTTTAAGACATCATACACCTATTATGACATCATCGGCCCATTATGACATCATCGACTAATTATGACATCATCGGCCAATTATGACATCATCGACCCATTATGACATCATCGACCCATTATGACATCATCGACCCATTATGACATCATCGGCCCATTATGACATCATCGACCCATTATGACATCATCGGCCCATTATGACATCATCGACCCATTATGACATCATCGGCCAATTATGACATCATCGACCCATTATGACATCATCGGCCCATTATGACATCATCGACCCATTATGACATCATCGGCCCATTATGACATCATCGACCCATTATGACATCATCGGCCCATTATGACATCATCGACCCATTATGACATCATCGGCCCATTATGACATCATCGGCCCATTATGACGTCATCGACCCATTAAGACATCATCGGCCCATTATGACATCATCGACCCATTATGACATCATCGGCCCATTATGACATCATCGGCCCATTATGACATCATCTACCCATTATGACATCATCGACCCATTATGACATCATCGGCCCATTATGACATTATCGACCCATTATGACATCACCGGCCCATTATGACATCATCGACCCATTATGACATCATCGGCCCATTATGATATCATTGGCCCATTATGACATCATCGACCCATTATGACATCATCGGCCCAATATGACATCATCGACCCATTATGACATCATCGACCCATTATGACATCATCGACCGATTATGACATCATCGACCCATTATGACATCATCGGCCCTTTATGACATCACCGGCCCATTATGACATCATCGGCCCATTATGACATCATCGACCCATTATGACATCATCGACCCATTATGACATCATCGACCCATTATGACATCATCGGCCCTTTATGACATCACCATCCCATTGACATCATCAGCCCATTATGACATCATCGACCCATTATGACATCATCGGCCTATTATGACATCATCGGCCCATGATGACATCATCGACCCATGATGACCTCATCGACCCATTATGACATCATCGACCCATTATGACATCATCGGCCCATTATGACATCATCGACCCATTATGACATCATCGACCCATTTTGACATCATCGACCTATTATGACATCATCGGCCCATTATGACATCATCGACCCATTATGACATCATCGACCCATTATGACATCATGGGCCCATTATGACATCATCGGCCCAATATGACATCATCGGCCCTTTAAGACATCATCCACCCATTATGACATCATCGGACCATTATGACATCATCGACCCATTATGACATCATCGGCCAATTATGACATCATCGACCCATTATGACCTCATCGGCCCATTATGACATCATTGACCCATTATGACATCATCGGCCTATTATGACATCATCGACCCATTATGACATCATCGACCCATTATGACATCATCGGCCCATTATGACATCATCGACCCATTATGACATCATCGACTCATTATGACATCATCGGCCCATTATGACATCATCGACCCATTATGACATCATCGGCTCATTATGACATCATCGACCTATTATGACATCATCGACCCATTATGACATCATCGGCCAATTATGACATAATCGACCTATTATGACATCATCGGCCCATTATGACATAATCGACCCATTATGACATCATCGGCCCATTATGACATCATCGACCCATTATGACATCATCGGCCCATTATGACATCATCGACCCATTATGACATCATCGGCCCATTATGACATCATCGACCCATTATTACATCATCGACCCATTATGACATCATCGACCCGTTATGACATCATCGACCCATTATGACATCATCGGCCCATTATGACATCCCTGACCCATTATGACATCATCGATTCATTATGACATCATCGGCCCTTTATGACATCACCATCCCATTATGACATCATCGACCCATTATGACATCATCGACCTATTATGACATCATCAACCCATTATGACATCATCGACCCATTATGACATCATCGGCCCATTATGACATCATCGACCCATTATGACATCATCGACCCATTATGACATCATCGACCCATTATGACATCATCGACCCATTATGACATCATCGACCCATTCTGACATCATCGGCCCATTATGACATCATCGACCCATTATGACATCATCGGCCAATTATGACATCATCGACCCATTATGACATCATCGACCCATTATGACATCATCGGCCCATTATGACATCATCGACCCATTATGACATCATCGGCCCATTATGACATCATCGACCCATTATGACATAATCGGCCCATTATGACATCATCGGCCCATTATGACATCATCGACCCATTATGACATCATCGGCCAATTATGACATCATCGACCCATTATAACATCATCGACCTATTATGCCATCATCGACCCATTATAACATCATCGACCTATTATAACATCATCGGCCCTCTATGACATCATCGACCCATTATGACATCATCGGCCCATTATGACATCATCGACCCATTATGACATCATCGGCCCATTATGACATCATCGACCCATTATGACATCATCGGCCAATTATGACATCATCGACCCATTATGACATCATCGACCTATTATGCCATCATCGACCCATTATGACATCATCGACCTATTATGACATCATCGGCCCTTTATGACATCATCGACCCATTATGACATCATCGGCCCATTATGACATCATCGACCCATTATGACATCATCGGCCCATTATGACATCATCGACCCATTATGACATCATCGACCCATTATGACATCATCGACCCATTATGACATCATTGACCCATTATGACATCATCGGCCCTTTATGACATCACCATCCCATTATGACATCATCGACCCATTATGACAGCATCGAAATATTATGACATCATCGGCCCATTATGACATCATCAAACCATTATGACATCATCGACCCATTATGACATCATCAACCCATTATGACATCATCGACCCATTATGACATCATCGGCCCATTATGACATCATCGACCCATTATGACATCATCGACCCATTATGACATCATCGGCCCATTATGACATCATCGACCCATTATGACATCATCGGCCCATTATGACATCATCGACCCATTATGACATCATCGGCCAATTATGACATCATCGACCCATTATGACATCATCGACCCATTATGACATCATCGGCCCATTATGACATCATCGACCCATTATGACATCATCGATTCATTACGACATCATCGGCCCATTATGACATCATCGGCCCATTACGACATCATCGGCCCATTATGACATCATCAACCCATTATTACATCATCGACATATTATGACATCATCGGCCCATTATGACATCATCGACCCATTATGACATCATCAGCCCATTATGACATCATCGACCCATTATGACATCATCGACCCATTATGACATCATTGGCCCATTATGACATCATCGACCCATTATGACATCATCGACCCATTATGACATCATCGACCCATTATGACATCATCGGCCCATTATGACATAATCGGCCCTTTAAGACATCATCCACCTATTATGACATCATAGGCCCATTATGACATCATCGACCCATTATGACATCATCGGCCAATTATGACATCATCGACCCATTATGACATCATCGGCCCATTATGACATCATCGACCCATTATGACATCATCGGCCCATTATGACATCATCGACCCATTATGACATCATCGGCCCATTATGACATCATCGACCCATTATGACATCATCGGCCAATTATGACATCATCGACCCATTATGACATCATCGGCCCATTATGACATCATCGACCCATTATGACATCATCGGCCCATTATGACATCATCGACCCATTATGACATCATCGGCCCATTATGACATCATCGACCCATTATGACATCATCGGCCCATTATGACATCATCGGCCCATTATGACATCATCGACCCATTAAGACATCATCGGCCCATTATGACATCATCGACCCATTATGACATCATCGGCCCATTATGACATCATCGGCCCATTATGACATCATCTACCCATTATGACATCATCGACCCATTATGACATCATCGGCCCATTATGACATCATCGACCCATTATGACATCACCGGCCCATTATGACATAATCGACCCATTATGACATCATCGGCCCATTATGATATCATCGGCCCATTATGACATCATCGACCCATTATGACATCATCGGCCCAATATGACATCATCGACCGATTATGACATCATCGACCCATTATGACATCATCGACCGATTATGACATCATCGACCCATTATGACATCATCGGCCCTTTATGACATCACCGGCCCATTATGACATCATCGGCCCATTATGACATCATCGACCCATTATGACATCATCGACCCATTATGACATCATCGACCCATTATGACATCATCGGCCCTTTATGACATCACCATCCCATTGACATCATCAGCCCATTATGACATCATCGACCCATTATGACATCATCGGCCTATTATGACATCATCGGCCCATGATGACATCATCGACCCATTATGACATCATCGACCCATTATGACATCATCGGCCCATTATGACATCATCGACCCATTATGACATCATCGACCCATTTTGACATCATCGACCTATTATGACATCATCGGCCCATTATGACATCATCGACCCATTATGACATCATCGACCCATTATGACATCATGGGCCCATTATGACATCATCGGCCCAATATGACATCATCGGCCCTTTAAGACATCATCCACCCATTATGACATCATCGGACCATTATGACATCATCGACCCATTATGACATCATCGGCCAATTATGACATCATCGACCCATTATGACCTCATCGGCCCATTATGACATCATTGACCCATTATGACATCATCGGCCTATTATGACATCATCGACCCATTATGACATCATCGACCCATTATGACATCATCGGCCCATTATGACATCATCGACCCATTATGACATCATCGACTCATTATGACATCATCGGCCCATTATGACATCATCGACCCATTATGACATCATCGGCTCATTATGACATCATCGACCTATTATGACATCATCGACCCATTATGACATCATCGGCCAATTATGACATAATCGACCTATTATGACATCATCGGCCCATTATGACATCATCGACCCATTATGACATCATCGGCCCATTATGACATCATCGACCCATTATGACATCATCGGCCCATTATGACATCATCGACCCATTATGACATCATCGGCCCATTATGACATCATCGACCCATTATTACATCATCGACCCATTATGACATCATCGACCCGTTATGACATCATCGACCCATTATGACATCATCGGCCCATTATGACATCACTGACCCATTATGACATCATCGATTCATTATGACATCATCGGCCCATTATGACATCATCGACCCATTATGACATCATCGGCCCATTATGACATCATCGACCCATTATGACATCATCGACCCATTATGACATCATCGGCCCATTATGACATCATCAACCAATTATGACATCATCGGCCCATTATGACATCATCGACCCATTATGACATCATCGGCCCATTATGACATCATCGACCCATTATGACATCATCGGCCCATTATGACATCATCGACCCATTATGACATCATCGGCCCATTATGACATCATCGACCCATTATGAAATCATCGACCCATTATGACATCATCGACCCATTATGACATCATCGACCCATTATGACATCATCGACCCATTATGACATCATCGGCCCTTTATGACATCACCATCCCATTATGACATCATCGACCCATTATGACATCATCGACCTATTATGACATCATCAACCCATTATGACATCATCGACCCATTATGACATCATCGGCCCATTATGACATCATCGACCCATTATGACATCATCGACCCATTATGACATCATCGACCCATTATGACATCATCGACCCATTAAGACATCATCGGCCCTTTATGACATCACCATCCCATTGACATCATCAGCCCATTATGACATCATCGACCCATTATGACATCATCGGCCTATTATGACATCATCGGCCCATGATGACATCATCGACCCATGATGACCTCATCGACCCATTATGACATCATCGACCCATTATGACATCATCGGCCCATTATGACATCATCGACCCATTATGACATCATCGACCCATTTTGACATCATCGACCTATTATGACATCATCGGCCCATTATGACATCATCGACCCATTATGACATCATCGACCCATTATGACATCATGGGCCCATTATGACATCATCGGCCCAATATGACATCATCGGCCCTTTAAGACATCATCCACCCATTATGACATCATCGGACCATTATGACATCATCGACCCATTATGACATCATCGGCCAATTATGACATCATCGACCCATTATGACCTCATCGGCCCATTATGACATCATTGATCCATTATGACATCATCGGCCTATTATGACATCATCGACCCATTATGACATCATCGACCCATTATGACATCATCGGCCCATTATGACATCATCGACCCATTATGACATCATCGACTCATTATGACATCATCGGCCCATTATGACATCATCGACCCATTATGACATCATCGGCTCATTATGACATCATCGACCTATTATGACATCATCGACCCATTATGACATCATCGGCCAATTATGACATAATCGACCTATTATGACATCATCGGCCCATTATGACATCATCGACCCATTATGACATCATCGGCCCATTATGACATCATCGACCCATTATGACATCATCGGCCCATTATGACATCATCGACCCATTATGACATCATCGGCCCATTATGACATCATCGACCCATTATTACATCATCGACCCATTATGACATCATCGACCCGTTATGACATCATCGACCCATTATGACATCATCGGCCCATTATGACATCACTGACCCATTATGACATCATCGATTCATTATGACATCATCGGCCCATTATGACATCATCGACCCATTATGACATCATCGGCCCATTATGACATCATCGACCCATTATGACATCTTCGACCCATTATGACATCATCGGCCCATTATGACATCATCAACCAATTATGACATCATCGGCCCATTATGACATCATCGACCCATTATGACATCATCGGCCCATTATGACATCATCGACCCATTATGACATCATCGGCCCATTATGACATCATCGACCCATTATGACATCATCGGCCCATTATGACATCATCGACCCATTATGAAATCATCGACCCATTATGACATCATCGACCCATTATGACATCATCGACCCATTATGACATCATCGACCCATTATGACATCATCGGCCCTTTATGACATCACCATCCCATTATGACATCATCGACCCATTATGACATCATCGACCTATTATGACATCATCAACCCATTATGACATCATCGACCCATTATGACATCATCGGCCCATTATGACATCATCGACCCATTATGACATCATCGACCCATTATGACATCATCGACCCATTATGACATCATCGGCCCATTATGACATCATCGACCCATTCTGACATCATCGGCCCATTATGACATCATCGACCCATTATGACATCATCGGCCAATTATGACATCATCGACCCATTATGACATCATCGACCCATTATGACATCATCGGCCCATTATGACATCATCGACCCATTATGACATCATCGGCCCATTATGACATCATCGACCCATTATGACATAATCGGCCCATTATGACATCATCGGCCCATTTTGACATCATCGACCCATTATGACATCATCGGCCAATTATGACATCATCGACCCATTATAACATCATCGACCTATTATGCCATCATCGACCCATTATAACATCATCGACCTATTATAACATCATCGGCCCTCTATGACATCATCGACCCATTATGACATCATCGGCCCATTATGACATCATCGACCCATTATGACATCATCGGCCCATTATGACATCATCGACCCATTATGACATCATCGGCCAATTATGACATCATCGACCCATTATGACATCATCGACCTATTATGCCATCATCGACCCATTATGACATCATCGACCTATTATGACATCATCGGCCCTTTATGACATCATCGACCCATTATGACATCATCGGCCCATTATGACATCATCGACCCATTATGACATCATCGGCCCATTATGACATCATCGACCCATTATGACATCATCGACCCATTATGACATCATCGACCCATTATGACATCATTGACCCATTATGACATCATCGGCCCTTTATGACATCACCATCCCATTATGACATCATCGACCCATTATGACAGCATCGAAATATTATGACATCATCGGCCCATTATGACATCATCAAACCATTATGACATCATCGACCCATTATGACATCATCAACCCATTATGACATCATCGACCCATTATGACATCATCGGCCCATTATGACATCATCGACCCATTATGACATCATCGACCCATTATGACATCATCGGCCCATTATGACATCATCGACCCATTATGACATCATCGGCCCATTATGACATCATCGACCCATTATGACATCATCGGCCAATTATGACATCATCGACCCATTATGACATCATCGACCCATTATGACATCATCGGCCCATTATGACATCATCGACCCATTATGACATCATCGATTCATTACGACATCATCGGCCCATTATGACATCATCAACCCATTATGACATCATCGACATATTATGACATCATCGGCCCATTATGACATCATCGACCCATTATGACATCATCGGCCCATTATGACATCATCGACCCATTATGACATCATCGACCCATTATGACATCATTGGCCCATTATGACATCATCGACCCATTATGACATCATCGACCCATTATGACATCATCGACCCATTATGACATCATCGGCCCATTATGACATAATCGGCCCTTTAAGACATCATCCACCTATTATGACATCATAGGCCCATTATGACATCATCGACCGATTATGACATCATCGGCCAATTATGACATCATCGACCCATTATGACATCATCGGCCCATTATGACATCATCGACCCATTATGACATCATCGGCCCATTATGACATCATCGACCCATTATGACATCATCGGCCCATTATGACATCATCGACCCATTATGACATCATCGGCCCATTATGACATCATCGGCCCATTATGACATCATCGACCCATTAAGACATCATCGGCCCATTATAACATCATCGACCAATTATGACATCATCGGCCCATTATGACATCATCGACCCATTATGACATCATCGGCCCATTATGACATCATCGGCCCATTATGACATCATCTACCCATTATGACATCATCGACCCATTATGACATCATCGGCCCATTATGACATTATCGACCCATTATGACATCACCGGCCCATTATGACATCATCGGCCCATTATGATATCATCGACCCATTATGACATCATCGGCCCATTATGACATTATCGGCCCATTATGACATCATCGGTCCATTATGACATCATCGACCCATTATGACATCATCGGCCTATTATGACATCATCGACCCAATATGACATCATCGACCCATTATGACATCATCGGCCCATTATGACATCATCGACCCATTATGACATTATCGACTCATTATGACATCATCGGCCCATTATGACATCATCGACCCATTATGACATCATCGGCTCATTATGACATCATCGACCTATTATGACATCATCGACCCATTATGACATCATCGGCCAATTATGACATCATCGACCCATTATGACATCATCGGCCCATTATGACATCATCGACCCATTATGACATCATCGGCCCATTATGACATCATCGACCCATTATGACATCATCGGCCCATTATGACATCATCGACCCATTATGACATCATCGGCCCATTATGACATCATCGACCCATTATTACATCATCGACCCATTATGACATCATCGACCCGTTATGACATCATCGACCCATTATGACATCATCGGCCCATTATGACATCACCGACCCATTATGACATCATCGATTCATTATGACATCATCGGCCCATTATGACATCATCGACCCATTATGACATCATCGGCCCATTATGACATCATCGACCCATTATGACATCATCGGCCCATTATGACATCATCAACCAATTATGACATCATCGGCCCATTATGACATCATCGACCCATTATGACATCATCGGCCCATTATGACATCATCGACCCATTATGACATCATCGGCCCATTATGACATCATCGACCCATTATGACATCATCGGCCCATTATGACATCATCGACCCATTATGAAATCATCGACCCATTATGACATCATCGACCCATTATGACATCATCGACCCATTATGACATCATCGACCCATTATGACATCATCGGCCCTTTATGACATCACCATCCCATTATGACATCATCGACCCATTATGACATCATCGACCTATTATGACATCATCAACCCATTATGACATCATCGACCCATTATGACATCATCGACCCATTATGACATCATCGACCCATTATGACATCATCGACCCATTATGACATCATCGGCCCATTATGACATCATCGACCCATTCTGACATCATCGGCCCATTATGACATCATCGACCCATTATGACATCATCGGCCAATTATGACATCATCGACCCATTATGACATCATCGACCCATTATGACATCATCGGCCCATTATGACATCATCGACCCATTATGACATCATCGGCCCATTATGACATCATCGACCCATTATGACATAATCGGCCCATTATGACATCATCGGCCCGTTATGACATCATCGACCCATTATGACATCATCGGCCAATTATGACATCATCGACCCATTATGACATCATCGACCTATTATGCCATCATCGACCCATTATAACATCATCGACCTATTATGACATCATCGGCCCTCTATGACATCATCGACCCATTATGACATCATCGGCCCATTATGACATCATCGACCCATTATGACATCATCGGCCCATTATGACATCATCGACCCATTATGACATCATCGGCCAATTATGACATCATCGACCCATTATGACATCATCGACCTATTATGCCATCATCGACCCATTATGACATCATCGACCTATTATGACATCATCGGCCCTTTATGACATCATCGACCCATTATGACATCATCGGCCCATTATGACATCATCGACCCATTATGACATCATCGGCCCATTATGACATCATCGACCCATTATGACATCATCGACCCATTATGACATCATCGACCCATTATGACATCATTGACCCATTATGACATCATCGGCCCTTTATGACATCACCATCCCATTATGACATCATCGACCCATTATGACATCATCGACCTATTATGACATCATCAACCCATTATGACATCATCGACCCATTATGACATCATCGGCCCATTATGACATCATCGACCCATTATGACATCATCAACCCATTATGACATCATCGACCCATTATGACATCATCGGCCCATTATGACATCATCGACCCATTATGACATCATCGGCCCATTATGACATCATCGACCCATTATGACATCATCGGCCCATTATGACATCATCGGCCCATTATGACATCATCGACCCTTTAAGACATCATCGGCCCATTATGACATCATCGACCCATTATGACATCATCGGCCCATTATGACATCATCGACCCATTATGACATCATCGGCCCATTATGACATCATCGGCCCATTATGACATCATCTACCCATTATGACATCATCGACCCATTATGACATCATCGGCCCATTATGACATTATCGACCCATTATGACATCACCGGCCCATTATGACATCATCGACCCATTATGACATCATCGGCCCATTATGATATCATCGACCCATTATGACATCATCGGCCCATTATGACATCATCGGCCCATTATGACATCATCGGCCCATTATGACATCATCGACCCTTTAAGACATCATCGGCCCATTATGACATCATCGACCCATTATGACATCATCGGCCCATTATGACATCATCGACCCATTATGACATCATCGGCCCATTATGACTAGAGATGAGCGAACCGGTCCCGGTTCGGCTCGAGGCCGGTTCGCCGAACGGGGGTCCCGTTCGAGTTCGGTTCGTCGAACGTTCGACGAACCGAACTCGAACGTATAGGCTAGAATGGGAGGCAATCACAAACACATAAAAATGCATTATAAATGTACATAAACAGTTAATAAACATTGCCATAACACTTACCGGTCCTCGCGATCCCTTCTGCACTCTGTCTCCTGCCGCTATTCCATCCGATGATCGCTGAATCCTCCCGGTGACCTGCACTGCCAGCAGAGAAGCAGGACCTATCGTGACGTCAAAATAGCCATGTGACCAGTCACGTGGCTATTATCTCATTGGCTACAGACTGGTCACATGACTATGACACGTCATGTAGGACCTGCGAGTGCATCTCTCCGGTACACGGTGCACATATGTGTATCGCCGTGTACCGGCGACATGCTCTAGCACACGGTCGACTCCCCGTTCCGTTAGGGACCGGCTGACACAGCCGGTCATTAACGGAGATCACCGTTGCCATAGCAACGCAGTTAGCGGTGACGTCACCGCTAACCGCGGCTCCGGGAGCACCGTTGCTATGGTAACGCGTCTGTCAGCGTTACCGCTAGCAGCCAGCAGTGATCACTCACGGAGTGAAGGCTGCACGCTGCTTCCCGATTGTAGTGAGCATTGTAGTTAGGATGGAGGTTCCCCAGCCCCAAGTGATGCCCCTCACTACAATCGTCACTACTACTACACTAGAAAGAAAGAAGACAGAAGAGCAGGATCGTGGAGGGCTGACAGGGGTAATAAAGATGGAGTCTCTAATGTGTCTGTGTATTTATTTCTATTAAAGTATTTTTTCTCTGTGTGGTGTCTTTTTTTAACCCTTTATTGGAGATTCTTAATGGCCGGGTCAAACGTGCCTGACATTAAGAATCTCTGGCTTAATACTGGCTGGTAAAACAAAGCCAGTATTAACTCATGATTACCCAACAAGCCACCCGGCTCCAGGGCTGTTGGAAGAGTTGGATACAGCGCCAGATGATGGCGCTTCTATGAGAGCGCCATTTTCTGGGACGGCTGCGGACTGAAATCCGCAGCAGAGGCGCCCACAAACCTCGGGCTAACCTGTGCTGCGGATTCCAATCCCCAGCTGCCTAGTTGTACCCGGCTGGACACAAAAATAGGGCGAAGCCCACGTCATTTGTTTTTTAATTATTTCATGAAATAAGTGAAATAATTAAAAAAAACGGGCTTCCCTATATTTTTGGTTCCCAGCCGGGTACAAATAGGCAACTGGGGGTTGGAGGCAGCCCGTGGCTGCCAGCTGTACCTGGCTAGCATACAAAAATATGGCGAAGCCCACGTCATTTTTTTGGTGGGCAAAAAACTTCTGCATACAGTCCTGGATGGAGTATGCTGAGCCTTGTAGTTCTGCAGCTGCTGTCTGCTCTTCTCCATACAGACAGAAAGCAGCTGCAGAACTACAAGGCTCAGCATACTCCATCCAGGACTGTATGCAGAAGTTTTTTGCCCCCTGAAAAAATTATGTGGCTTCGCCATATTTTTGTATGCTAGCCAGGTACAGCAGGCAGGTACGGCTGCCCCCAACCCCCAGTTGCCTATTTGTACCCGGCTGGGAACCAAAAATAAAGGGAAGCCCTTTTTTTATTATTTCATGAATTTCATGAAATAATTAGAAAACAAATGACGTAGGCTTTGCCCCATTTTTGTGTCCAGCCAGGTACAACTAGGCAGCTGGGATTGGAATCCGCACCACCGGTTGGCCTGAGCTTTCTGGGCCCCACTGCTGCGAATTGCAGTCTGCAGCCACCTCAGAAAATGGCATTTTCATAGAAGCGCCATCTTCTGGCGCTGTATCCAACTCTTCCAGCACCTGCCTGCTATACCTGGCTAGCATACAAAAATATGGCGAAGCTCACGTACTTTTTTTGTAGCTTTTTGGCAAAAAAAAAAAAAAATGCTTCCCTGGATTTTCCATTGCCAGTGAAGGTAACACCAAGCAGTGGGGGTTAGCAGCCAGTAGCTGCTTGGATTACCCTTAGCTAGCAATACAAAAAATGCAGTGGGAGCTAACATATATTTTTTTTAATTATTTATTTAAATAACTAAAAATAAAATGGGCTTCCCTGTATTTTGATTGCTGGACATCACAGTGCTGTAAAAATAAATCTTTAAAAAAATGACGTAGCGCTCCGCGGTATTTTTGATTCTCAGCGCAGATAAAGCAGACAGCTATGGGTTGCCACCCCCATCTGCCTGCCGTTACCTTGGTTGGCAATCAAAATACAGGGAAGCCCATTCATTTTTTCTATTTAAAAAATAGTTAAAAAAAAAAAAAATTACGTTGGGTCCCCCCATTTTTGATAGCCAGCTAGGGTAAAGCAGACGGCTGTAGCCTGAAAACCACAGCTGGCAGCTTTACCGTGGTTGGGGATCCAATGTGGAGGTCCCCTCAGGCTCTTTTTTATAATTATTTTATAAATATTAATAATTACACAATAAAAGTAGGGGACCCCCCAAATTGGATCACCAGCCAAGGTAAAGCGGACAGCTGTGGTCTGGTATTCTCAGGGTGGGAAGGTCCATAGTTATTGGGCCTTCACAGCCTAAAAATAGCAGGCCGCAGGCACCCCAGACGTGGCGCATCCACTAGATGCGCCAATCCTGGCGCTTCACCCCAGCTCATCCCGTGCCCTGGTGCAGTGGCAAACGGGGTAATAAATCGGGTTGATACTAGCTGTAAAGTCACCTGAGATCAAGCCCAGCAGTTTGTGATGTCATGGCGTCTATTAGATACCCAACATCATAAACTGTCAGTACTAACAAAAACAAAAAATCGACAAAAGAAATTTATTTGAAAAAACAGTCCCCAAAACATTTCCTCTTTCACCAATTTATTGTAAGAAAAAAAATAAAGGAGTCCCACGACGACTCTGGACCGTCTAGAATATGGGGGGAGACACTCAGGGAACGTATCCCCCATTTTCTAGGAGTGCGGACCCTTCATGTGAGGAGTGTGGGTGCAATGAATCTGCACTCACTCTCCCCGGGTCCACAGCAGCAGAGTCCATGTCGTAATGGTTGCTACCAAAGCTGCAATGCCCTGCTCATGAGGTAAGGGCATGCCTAATCAGGAGAACTACTGTAGAGGAAGCTCTGCTCACTGGTATATAGGTGCTCAGAGGTAATAATAGATAAAATTAGTGAGTAACCTCGGCACTCTATATCTCCCAGACTAAGTCAGTAAGTCACAACGGATAGTAATGCAAAATCACTCTTTATTGGTCCGTATTAAGAAAATTTTTTTTTCATAAGCATATATGTTTTTGTCCAAAACAAGTTACAAATGACGTTTCGGCCTGAGCCTTCGTCAGATTGGACTTATCTGTATGTAATCATGAAAAATGACAATAATCAGTATCACATAAGAGTGAGAGAACAATAACATAAACTCGAACAATGTAGAGGTACAATTGGGATGCAGCAAAAAAATTGCAACACAGCAAGAAATGAAACACATGATACAAATGTCATAATACAGTACAAGGACAATATAGTAATGACAAATATGGGGTCAGAGTAGACTTAGACAGCTCTGGTACGAAAGAGATGTCAATCATAAAGTAACATGTGCAGTAGGTGTAGAGCTACACTATGCATGGCAGAGCTAATGGGTAGACCGACCATAGAAAAAGTAGAGAAAAAGTGGAGAAAAAGTGGAGAATAAGTGGAACATAAGAGGAGAAAAAGTGGAGAAAAAGTGGAGAAAAAAGTGGAGAAAAAGTGGAGAAAAAGTGGAGAAAAAGTGGAGAAAAAGTGGAGAAAAAGTGGAGATTAAGAGGAGAAAAAGTGGAGAAAAAAGTGGAGAAAAAGTGGAGAAAAAATGGAGCATAAGTGGAGAAAAAGTGGAGAAAAAGTGGAGAAAAAGTGGAGCATAAGAGGAGAAAAAGTGGAGAAAAAAGTGGAGAAAAAGTGGAGAAAAAGTGGAGCATAAGAGGAGAAAAAGTGGAGAAAAAGTGGAGAAAAAGTGGAGCATAAGAGGAGAAAAAGTGGAGAAAAAGTGGAGAAAAAGTGGAGCATAAGAGGAGAAAAAGTGGAGATTAAGAGGAGAAAAACTGGAGAAAAAGTGGAGCATAAGAGGAGAAAAAGTGGAGAAAAAGTGGAGAAAAAGTGGAGAAAAAGTGGAGAAAAAGTGGAGCATAAGAGGAGAAAAAGTGGAGATTAAGAGGAGAAAAAGTGGAGAAAAAGTGGAGAAAAAGTGGAGAAAAAGTGGAGAAAAAGTGGAGCATAAGAGGAGAAAAAGTGGAGAAAAAAGTGGAGAAAAAGTGGAGAAAAAGTGGAGAAAAAGTGGAGATTAAGAGGAGAAAAAGTGGAGCATAAGAGGAGAAAAAGTGGAGAAAAAAGTGGAGAAAAAGTGGAGAAAGTGGAGAAAAAAATGGAGAAAAAGTGGAGAAAAAGTGGAGAAAAAGTGGAGAATAAGAGGAGAAAAAGTGGAGAAAAAGTGGAGAATAAGAGGAGAAAAAGTGGAGAATAAGTGGAGAAAAAAATGGAGAAAAAGTGGAGAAAAAGTGGAGAAAAAGTGGAGCATAAGAGGAGAAAAAGTGGAGAAAAAGTGGAGAAAAAGTGGAGAAAAAGTGGAGCATAAGAGGAGAAAAAGTGGAGAAAAAAGTGGAGAAAAAGTGGAGAAAACGTGGAGCATAAGAGGAGAAAAAGTGGAGAAAAAGTGGAGAAAAAGTGGAGCATAAGAGGAGAAAAAGTGGAGAAAAAGTGGAGAAAAAGTGGAGCATAAGAGGAGAAAAAGTGGAGAAAAAGTGGAGAAAAAAGTGGAGAAAACGTGGACAAAAAGTGGAGAAAAAGTGGAGAAAAAGTGGAGCATAAGAGGAGAAAAAGTGGAGATTAAGAGGAGAAAAAGTGGAGAAAAAGTGGAGAAAAAGTGGAGAAAAAGTGGAGAAAAAGTGGAGCATAAGAGGAGAAAAAGTGGAGAAAAAAGTGGAGAAAAAGTGGAGAAAAAGTGGAGAAAAAGTGGAGATTAAGAGGAGAAAAAGTGGAGCATAAGAGGAGAAAAAGTGGAGAAAAAGTGGAGAAAAAGTGGAGAAAGTGGAGAAAAAAATGGAGAAAAAGTGGAGAAAAAGTGGAGAAAAAGTGGAGAATAAGAGGAGAAAAAGTGGAGAAAAAGTGGAGAAAAAGTGGAGAATAAGAGGAGAAAAAGTGGAGAAAAAGTGGAGAATAAGAGGAGAAAAAGTGGAGAATAAGTGGAGAAAAAAAATGGAGAAAAAGTGGAGAAAAAGTGGAGAGAAAGTGGAGAAAAAAATGGAGAAAAAGTGGAACACCCTTTGGTACCTTTCATGTGGCACTAAGGGGTGCTTAGCTTTGTATTTAGCCAAAAAAATGAAAAAAAAATGACATAGGGTTCCCCTAGTTTTGTAGCCAGCTAGGGTAAAGCAGACGGCTGCAGCCTGCAGACCACAGCTGGCAACCTCACCTTGGCTGGTAATCCAAAACTGAGGGCACCCCACGCTGTTATTTTAAATTAAATAAATAATTAAAAAAAAAAACACGTAGGGGTCCCCCAAAATTGGATCACCAGCCAAGGTAAAGCAGACAGCTGGGGCCTGATATTCTCAGACTAGGGAGGTCCATGGTTATTGGAATCTCCCCAGCCTAAAAATAGCAGGCCGCAGCCGCCCCAGAAGTGGCGCATCCATTAGATGCGCCAATCCTGGTGCTTCGCCCCAGCTCATCCCGCGCCCTGGTGCGGTGGCAAACGGGGTAATATTTGGGGTTAATACCAGATGTGTAATGTCACCTGGCATCAAGCCCTGGGGTTGGTGAGGTCAGGCGTCTATCAGATACCCGACATCACCAACCCAGTCAGTAATAAAAAAAAAATACACGACAAACACATTTTTATTTGAAAAAACACTCCCAAAACATTCCCTCTTTAACCAATTTATTAGATTGAAAAACAAATCCAGGTCTGGTGTAATCCAAGGGGTTGCCATGACGATGCACACTGTCCCAGTCAATGAAGAGCAGGATGTTCCCCATTGGCTGGGAGAGCAGTGCAGTGACCTGAGCTAACATTAATGGGTCAGCCCAGGTCACTGCAGGGGGGTGACAAGTGCTACTGTCAGTGAGGTACATTACCTGCGCTGATCTCCAGCACACTGACAGCCCCTGTCACTGAGTTCAATGACCGGCGCCTTCACATCAAGTATCGCGAGAGGTCCGTGACGTCCCCGCTAGTGTCAGTCTCGGGTCGGAAGCGATAGGTGATGTGACAAGCGGCGGCCATGGAGGACAGTGACAGCGCTGAGGTCGGGATGGCGGGACTTAATCACCGCAGGTAAGCCGAGCGAGCGAGCGGGCGGGCGGGCGGGCGGGCGGGCGGGGGGGGGGGGGGGGGGTTGGGGGGGTGGATGTGTGTGTGTGTGTGTGTGTTTGTGTATGTGTATGTATGTGTACATGCCGCGGGCAGGAGGGGGTGGAGCGAGCTGAGCGGGAAAGTGTGGGCTTCCTGCACGTAACTAAGATAAACATCGGGTTACTAACCAAAGCGCTTTGCTTGGATACCCGATGTTTATCTTGGTTACCAGCTTGTGGCAGGCTGCCAGCGATGGCTCCTGCTCACTGTAGCTGTAAAAAGCCCTGCTTTTTGCTGCTAGAAACCGTTCTCGAACGTATCTAGAACTATCGAGCTTTTAGCAAAAAGCTCGAGTTCTAGTTCGATCTCGAACAGCCCAAAAATCACTCGAGCCTAGAACTGGAGAACCACGAACCACGAACCGCGCTCAACTCTAATTATGACATCATCGGCCCATTATGACATCATCGGCCCATTGTGACATCATCGGCCCATTATGACATCATCGGCCCATTATGACATCATCGACCCTTTAAGACATCATCGGCCCATTATGACATCATCGACCCATTATGACATCATCGGCCCATTATGACATCATCGACCCATTATGACATCATCGGCCCATTATGACATCATCGGCCCATTATGACATCATCTACCCATTATGACATCATCGACCCATTATGACATCATCGGCCCATTATGACATTATCGACCCATTATGACATCACCCGGCCCATTATGACATCATCGACCCATTATGACATCATCGGCCCATTATGACATCATCGGTCCATTATGACATCATCTACCCATTATGACATCATCAACCCATTATGACATCATCGACCCATTATGACATCATCGACCCATTATGAGATCATCGGCCCATTATGACATCATCGACCCATTATGATATCATCGGCCCATTATGACATCATCAACGCATTATGACATCATTGACCCATTATGACATCATCGGCCCATTATGACATCATCGACCCATTATGACATCATCGGCCCATTATGACATCATCGACCCATTATGACATCATCGGCCCATTATGACATCATCGGCCCATTATGACATCATCGGTCCATTATGACATCATCTACCCATTATGACATCATCAACCCATTATGACATCATCGACCCATTATGACATCATCAACCATTATGACATCATCGACCCATTATGACATCATCGGCCCATTATGACATCATCGACCCATTATGACATCATCGACCCATTATGACATCATCGACCCATTATGACATCATCGACCCATTATGACATCATCGACCCATTATGACATCATCGGCCCATTATGACATCATCGACCCATTATGACATCATCGATTCATTACGACATCATCGGCCCATTATGACATCATCGGCCCATTATGACATCATCGGCCCATTATGACATCATCAACCCATTATGACATCATCGACATATTATGACATCATCGGCCCATTATGACATCATCGACCCATTATGACATCATCGGCCCATTATGACATCATCGACCCATTATGACATCATCGACCCATTATGACATCATTGGCCCATTATGACATCATCGACCCATTATGACATCATCGACCCATTATGACATAATCGACCCATTATGACATCATCGGCCCATTATGACATCATCGGCCCTTTAAGACATCATACACCTATTATGACATCATCGGCCCATTATGACATCATCGACCCATTATGACATCATCGGCCCATTATGACATCATCGACCCATTATGACATCATCGGCCCATTATGACATCATCGACCCATTATGACATCATCGGTTCATTATGACATCATCGACCCATTATGACATCATCGGCCAATTATGACATCATCGACCCATTATGACATCATCGGCCCATTATGACATTAACGACCCATTATGACATCATCGGCCCATTATGACATCATTGACTCATTATGACATCATCGGCCCATTATGACATCATCGACCCATTATGACATCATCGGCCCATTATGACATCATCGGCCCATTATGACATCATCGACCCATTAAGACATCGTCGGCCCATTATGACATCATCGACCCATTATGACATCATCGGCCCATTATGACATCATCGACCCATTATGACATCATCGGCCCATTATGACATCATCGGCCCATTATGACATCATCTACCCATTATGACATCATCGACCCATTATGACATCATCGGCCCATTATGACATTATCGACCCATTATGACATCACCGGCCCATTATGACATCATCGACCCATTATGACATCATCGGCTCATTATGATATCATCGACCCATTATGACATCATCGGCCCATTATGACATCATCGGCCCATTATGACATCATCGGTCCATTATGACATCATCTACCCATTATGACATCATCAACCCATTATGACATCATCGACCCATTATGGCATCATCGACCCATTATGACATCATCGGCTCATTATGATATCATCAACCCATTATGACATCATCGGCCCATTATGACATCATCGGCCCATTATGACATCATCGGTCCATTATGACATCATCTACCCATTATGACATCATCAACCCATTATGACATCATCGACCCATTAAGGCATCATCGGCCCATTATGACATCATCGACCCATTATGAGATCATCGGCCCATTATGACATCATCGACCCATTATGATATCATCGGCCCATTATGACATCATCAACCCATTATGACATCATTGACCCATTATGACATCATCGGCCCATTATGACATCATCGACCCATTATGACATCATCGGCCCATTATGACATCATCGACCCATTATGACATCATCGGCCCATTATGACATCATCGGCCCATTATGACATCATCGGTCCATTATGACATCATCTACCCATTATGACATCATCAACCCATTATGACATCATCGACCCATTATGACATCATCAACCCATTATGACATCATTGACCCATTATGACATCATCGGCCCATTATGACATCATCGACCCATTATGACATCATCGACCCATTATGACATCATTGACCCATTATGACATCATCGGCCCATTATAACATCATCGACCCATTATGACATCATCGGCCCATTATGACATCATCGAACCATTATGACATCATCGGCCCATTATGACATCATCGACCCATTATGACATCATCGGCCCATTATGACATCATCGACCCATTATGACATCATCGGCCCATTATGACATCATCGACCCATTATGACATCATCGGCCCATTATGACATCATCGGCCCATTATGACATCATCTACCCATTATGACATCATCGACCCATTATGACATCATCGGCCCATTATGACATTATCGACCCATTATGACATCACCGGCCCATTATGACATCATCGACCCATTATGACATCATCGGCCCATTATGATATCATCGACCCATTATGACATCATCGGCCCATTATGACATCATCGGTCCATTATGACATCATCTACCCATTATGACATCATCAACCCATTATGACATCATCGACCCATTATGACATCATCGACCCATTATGAGATCATCGGCCCATTATGACATCATCGACCCATTATGATATCATCGGCCCATTATGACATCATCAACCCATTATGACATCATTGACCCATTATGACATCATCGGCCCATTATGACATCATCGACCCATTATGACATCATCGGCCCATTATGACATCATCGGCCCATTATGACATCATCGGTCGATTATGACATCATCTACCCATTATGACATCATCAACCCATTATGACATCATCGACCCATTATGACATCATCAACCCATTATGACATCATCGACCCATTATGACATCATCGGCCCATTATGACATCATCGACCCATTATGACATCATCGACCCATTATGACATCATCGACCCATTATGACATCATCGACCCATTATGACATCATCGGCCCATTATGACATCATCGACCCATTATGACATCATCGATTCATTACGACATCATCGGCCCATTATGACATAATCGGCCCATTATGACATCATCGGCCCATTATGACATCATCAACCCATTATGACATCATCGACATATTATGACATCATCGGCCCATTATGACATCATCGACCCATTATGACATCATCGGCCCATTATGACATCATCGACCCATTATGACATCATCGACCCATTATGACATCATCGGCCCATTATGACATCATCGGCCCTTTAAGACATCATACACCTATTATGACATCATCGGCCCATTATGACATCATCGACTAATTATGACATCATCGGCCAATTATGACATCATCGACCCATTATGACATCATCGGCCCATTATGACATCATCGACCCATTATGACATCATCGGCCCATTATGACATCATCGACCCATTATGACATCATCGGTTCATTATGACATCATCGACCCATTATGACATCATCGGCCAATTATGGCATCATCGACCCATTATGACATCATCGGCCCATTATGACATTAACGACCCATTATGACATCATCGGCCCATTATGACATCATCGACCCATTATGACATCATCAGCCCATTATGACATCATCGACCCATTATGACATCATCGGCCCATTATGACATCATCGGCCCATTATGACATCATCGACCCATTAAGACATCGTCGGCCCATTATGACATCATCGACCCATTATGACATCATCGGCCCATTATGACATCATCGACCCATTATGACATCATCGGCCCATTATGACATCATCGGCCCATTATGACATCATCTACCCATTATGACATCATCGACCCATTATGACATCATCGGCCCATTATGACATTATCGACCCATTATGACATCACCGGCCCATTATGACATCATCGACCCATTATGACATCATCGGCTCATTATGATATCATCGACCCATTATGACATCATCGGCCCATTATGACATCATCGGCCCATTATGACATCATCGGTCCATTATGACATCATCTACCCATATAGACATCATCAACCCATTATGACATCATCGACCCATTATGGCATCATCGACGCATTATGACATCATCGGCTCATTATGATATCATCGACCCATTATGACATCATCGGCCCATTATGACATCATCGGCCCATTATGACATCATCGGTCCATTATGACATCATCTACCCATTATGACATCATCAACCCATTATGACATCATCGACCCATTAAGGCATCATCGGCCCATTATGACATCATCGACCCATTATGAGATCATCGGCCCATTATGACATCATCGGTCCATTATGACATCATCGGCCCAATATGACATCATCAACCCATTATGACATCATCGACCCATTAAGGCATCATCGGCCCATTATGACATCATCGACCCATTATGAGATCATCGGCCCATTATGACATCATCGACCCATTATGA